>NW_026112869.1:0-56400 GCF_024323335.1 Lathyrus oleraceus | reverse complement strand
TGTTAAACCCATGAAATTAGATTGAATTGTGGGAATGATAAAAATGATGATGTTAAACCCATGAATTTGATTGAATTGTGGGAATGATGAAAAGATGGTGTTAAACCCATGAAATTTGATTAAATTGTGGGAATGATGAAAAAGATGTGTTAAACCCGTGAAATTTGATTGAATTTGTGGAATGATGAAAATGTTGATGCTAAACCCATGAAACTTGATTGAATGGTAGGCATGATGAAAATGTTGATGTTAAACCCATGAAATTTGATTGAATTGTGGTAATGAGAAAAATGATGATGTTAAACCCATGAAATTTGATTGATTGTGGGAATGATGAAAAGATGATGTTAAACCCATAATATTTGATTGAATTGTGTGCATGATGAAATGTTGTTGTTAAACCCATGAAATTAGATTGAATTGTGGAATGATAAAATGATGATGTTAAACCCATGAAATATGATTGAATTGTGGGAATGATGAAAAGATGGTGTTAAACCCATGAATTTGATTAAATTGTGGGAATGATGAAAAGATGGTGTTAAACCCATGAAATTTGATTGAATTTGTGGAATGATGAAAATGTTGATGCTAAACCCATGAAACTTGATCGAATGGTAGGCATGATGAAAATGTTGATGTTAAACCCATGAAATTTGATTGAATTGTGGTAATGACAAAAATGATGATGTTAAACCCATGAAATTTGATTGAATTGTGGGAATGATGAAAAAGATGATGTTAAACCCATAAAATTTGATTGAATTGTGTGCATGATGAAAATGTTGTTAGTAAACCCATGAAATTTTATTGAGTGGTAGGCATGATGAAAATGTTGATGTTAAACCCATGAAATTTGATTGAATTATGGGAAAGATAAAATGATGATGTTAAACTCATGAAATTTGATTGAATTATGGGAATGATGAAAATGATGATGTTAAACCCATGAAATTTGATTGAATTGTGGGAATGATGAAAATGATGATGTTAAACCCATGAAATTTGATTGAATTGTGGGAATGATGAAAATGTTGATGTTAAACCCATGAAATTTGATTGAATTGTGGGAATGATGAAAATGTTGTTATTATACCCATGAAATTTGATTGGATTGTGTGAATGATGAAAATGTTGTAGTTAACCTATGAAATTTGATTAATTATGGAAATGATGAAATATTGATGTTAACCCATGAACTTTGATTGAATTCTGTGAATAATGAAAATGTTGTTGTTAAACCCATGAAATTTGTTTCAATTGCGGAATGATGAAAATGTTGATGTTAAACCCATGAAATTTGATTCAGTTGTGGGAATGATGAAATGTTGATGTTAAACCCATGAAATTTGATTGAATTGTGGGAATGATGAAATGATGATGTTATACCCATGAAATTTGATTGAATTGCGGGAATGATGAAAATGTTGATGTTAAACCCATGAAATTTGATTCAGTAGTTGGAATGATGAAAATGTTGATGCTAAACCCATGAAATTTGATTGAATTGTGGGTATGATGAAAATGATGATGTTAAACCCATGAAATTTGATTGAAGTGTGGGAATGATGAAAATGTTGATGTTAAACCCATGAAATTTAATCGAATTGTGGGACTGATGAAAATGTTGTTATTAAACCCATGAAATTTGATTGAATTGTGTGAATGATGAAAATATTGTTGTTAAACCTTTGAAATTTGATTGAATTGTGTGAATGATGAAACGTTGTCGTTAACATATGAAATTTGATTGAATTGTGAAATGATGAAATATTGATGTTAAACCCATGAAATTGGATTGAATTTTGCGAATGATGAAAATGTTGATGTTAAACCCATGAAATTTGATTGAATTGTTGGAATGATAAAAATGATGATGTTGAACCCATGAAAGTTGATTGAATTGTGGGAATAAATGAAAATATTGTTGTTAAAACCAAGAAATTTGATTGAATTATGTGAATGATGAAAATTTTGTTGTTAAACCCATAAAATTTGATTGAATTGTGTGAATGATGAAAATGTTGTTGCTAAACCCATGAAATTTAATTGCATTGTGGGAATGATGAAAATGTTGATGTTAAACTCTTGAAAATTTGATTGAATTGTGTGAATGATAAAAATGTTGTTGTTAAACCCATGAAATTAGATTGAATTGTGGGAATGATAAAAATGATGATGTTAAACCCATGAAATTTGATTGAATTGTGGGAATGATGAAAAGATGGTGTTAAACCCATGAAATTTGATTAATTGTGGGAATGATGAAAAGATGGTGTTAACCCTTGAAATTTGATTGAATTTTGTGGAATGATGAAATGTTGATGCTAAACCCATGAAACTTGATTGAATGGTAGGCATGATGAAAATGTTGATGTTAAACCCATGAAATTTGATTGAATTGTGGTAATGATAAAAATGATGATGTTAAACCCATGAAATTTGATTGAGTTGTGGGAATGATGAAAAAGATGATGTTAAACCCATAATATTTGATTGAATTGTGTGCATGATGAAAATGTTGTTGTTAAACCCATGAAATTAGATTGAATTGTGGGAATGATAAAAATGATGATGTTAAACCCATGAAATATGATTGAATTGTGGGAATGATGAAAAAGATGGTGTTAAACCCATGAAATTTGATTAAATTGTGGGAATGATGAAAAGTTGGTGTAAACCCATGAAATTTGATTGAATTTGTGGAATGATGAAAATGTTGATGCTAAACCCATGAAACTTGATCGAATGGTAGGCATGATGAAAATGTTGATGTTAAACCCATGAAATTTGATTGAATTGTGGTAATGACAAAAATGATGATGTTAAACCCATGAAATTTGATTGAATTGTGGGAATGATGAAAAGATGATGTTAACCCATAAAATTTGATTGAATTGTGTGCATGATGAAAATGTTGTTAGTAAACCCATGAAATTTTATTGAGTGGTAGGCATGATGAAAATGTTGATGTTAACCCATGAAATTTGATTGAATTATGGAAAGATAAAATGATGATGTTAAACTCATGAAATTTGATTGAATTATGGGAATGATGAAAATGATGATGTTAAACCCATGAAATTTGATTGAATTGTGGGAATGATGAAAATGATGATGTTAAACCCATGAAATTTGATTGAATTGTGGGAATGATGAAAATGTTGATGTTAAACCCATGAAATTTGATTGAATTGTGGGAATGATGAAAATGTTGTTATTATACCCATGAAATTTGATTGGATTGTGTGAATGATGAAAATGTTGTAGTTAAACCTATGAAATTTGATTAATTATGGAAATGATGAAATATTGATGTTATACCCATGAACTTTGATTGAATTCTGTGAATAATGAAAATGTTGTTGTTAAACCCATGAAATTTGTTTCAATTGCGGGAATGATGAAAATGTTGATGTTAAACCCATGAAATTTGATTCAGTTGTGGGAATGATGAAAATGTTGATGTTAAACCCATGAAATTTGATTGAATTGTGGGAATGATGAAAATGATGATGTTATACCCATGAAATTTGATTGAATTGCGGGAATGATGAAAATGTTGATGTTAAACCCATGAAATTTGATTCAGTAGTTGGAATGATGAAAATGTTGATGCTAAACCCATGAAATTTGATTGAATTGTGGGTATGATGAAAATGATGATGTTAAACCCATGAAATTTGATTGAAGTGTGGGAATGATGAAAATGTTGATGTTAAACCCATGAAATTTAATTGAATTGTGGGACTGATGAAAATGTTGTTATTAAACCCATGAAATTTGATTGAATTGTGTGAATGATGAAAATATTGTTGTTAAACCTTTGAAATTTGATTGAATTGTGTGAATGATGAAAACGTTGTCGTTAACATATGAAATTTGATTGAATTGTGAAAATGATGAAATATTGATGTTAAACCCATGAAATTGGATTGAATTTTGCGAATGATGAAATGTTGATGTTAAACCCATGAATTTGATTGAGTTGTTGGAATGATAAAAATGATGATGTTGAACCCATGAAAGTTGATTGAATTGTGGGAATAAATGAAATATTGTTGTTAAAACCAAGAAATTTGATTGAATTATGTGAATGATGAAAATTTTGTTGTTAAACCCATAAAATTTGATTGAATTGTGTGAATGATGAAAATGTTGTTGCTAAACCCATGAAATTTGATTGCATTGGGGGAATGATGAAAATGTTGATGTTAAACTCTTGAAAATTTGATTGAATTGTGTGAATGATAAAAATGTTGTTGTTAAACCCATGAAATTAGATTGAATTGTGGGAATGATAAAAATGATGATGTTAAACCCATGAAATTTGATTGAATTGTGGGAATGATGAAAAGATGGTGTTAACCCATGAAATTTGATTAAATTGTGGGAATGATGAAAAAGATGGTGTTAAACCCGTGAAATTTGATTGAATTTGTGGAATGATGAAAATGTTGATGCTAAACCCATGAAACTTGATTGAATGGTAGGCATGATGAAAATGTTGATGTTAAACCGATGAAATTTGATTGAATTGTGGGAAAGATAAAAATGATGTTGTTAAACTCATGAAATTTGATTGAATTATGGGAATGATGAAAATGATGATGTTAAACCCATGAAATTTGATTGAATTATGGGAATGATGAAAATGATGATGTTAAATCCATGAAATTTGATTGAATTTTGGGAATGATGAAAATGTTGATGTTAAACCCATGAAATTTGATTGAATTGTGGGAATGATGAAAATGTTGTTATTATACCCATGAAATTTGATTGGATTGTGTGAATGATGAAAATGTTGTAGTTAAACCTATGAAATTTGATTGAATTATGGAAATGATGAAATATTGATGTTATACCCATGAACTTTGATTGAATTCAGTGAATAATGAAAATGTTGTTGTTAAACCCATGAAATTTGATTCAATTGCGGGAATGATGAAAATGTTGATGTTAAACCCATGAAATTTGATTCAGTTGTGGGAATGATGAAAATGTTGATGTTAAACCCATGAAATTTGATTGAATTGTGGGAATGATGAAAATGATGATGTTAAACCCATGAAATTTGATTGAATTGCGGGAATGATGAAAATGTTGATGTTAAACCCATGAAATTTGATTCAGTAGTGGGAATGATGAAAATGTTGATGCTAAACCCGTGAATTTGATTGAATTGTGGGTATGATGAAAATGATGATTTTAAAACCCATGAAATTTGATTGAATTGTGGGAATGATGAAAATGTTGATGTTAAACCCATGAATTTAATTGAATTGTGGGACTGATGAAATGTTGTTATTAAACCCATGAAATTTGATTGAATTGTGTGAATGATGAAAATATTGTTGTTAAACCTTTGAAATTTGATTGAATTGTGTGAATGATGAAAACGTTGTCGTTAAACATATGAAATTTGATTGAATTGTGAAAATGATGAAATATTGATGTTAAACCCATGAAATTGGATTGAATTTTGCGAATGATGAAATGTTGATGTTAAACCCATGAAATTTGATTGAATTGTTGGAATGATAAAAATGATGATGTTGAACCCATGAAAGTTGATTGAATTGTGGGAATAAATGAAAATATTGTTGTTAAACCAAGAAATTTGATTGAATTATGTGAATGATGAAAATTTGTTGTTAAACCCATAAATTTGATTGAATTGTGTGAATGATGAAAATGTTGTTGCTAAACCCATGAAATTTGATTGCATTGTGGGAATGATGAAAATGTTGATGTTAAACTCATGAAATTTGATTGAATTGTGTGAATGATAAAAATGTTGTTGTTAACCCATGAAATTAGATTGAATTGTGGGAATGATAAAAATGATGATGTTAAACCCATGAAATTTGATTGAATTGTGGGAATGATGAAAAGATGGTGTTAAACCCATGAAATTTGATTAAATTGTGGGAATGATGAAAAAGATGGTGTTAAACCCATGAAATTTGATTGAATTTGTGGAATGATGAAAATGTTGATGCTAAACCCATGAAACTTGATTGAATGGTAGGCATGATGAAAATGTTGATGTTAAACCCATGAAATTTGATTGAATTGTGGTAATGATAAAAATGATGATGTTAAACCCATGAAATTTGATTGAATTGTGGGAATGATGAAAAAGATGATGTTAAACCCATAAAATTTGATTGAATTGTGTGCATGATGAAAATTTGTTGTTAAAACCCATGAAATTAGATTGAATTGTGGGAATGATAAAAATGATGATGTTAAACCCATGAAATTTGATTGAATTGTGGGAATGATGAAAAAGATGGTGTTAAACCCATGAAATTTGATTAAATTGTGGGAATGATGAAAAAGATGGTGTTAAACCCATGAAATTTGATTGAATTTGTGGAATGATGAAAATGTTGATGCTAAACCCATGAAACTTGATTGAATGGTAGGCATGATGAAAATGTTGATGTTAAACCCATGAAATTTGATTGAATTGTGGTAATGATAAAAATGATGATGTTAAACCCATGAAATTTGATTGAATTGTGGGAATGATGAAAAAGATGGTGTTAAACCCATGAAATTTGATTGAATTTGTGGAATGATGAAAATGTTGATGCTAAACCCATGAAACTTGACTGAATGGTAGGCTTGATGAAAATGTTGGTGTTAAACCCATGAAATTTGATTGAATTGTGGTAATGACAAAAATGATGATGTTAAACCCATGAAATTTGATTGAATTGTGGGGATGATGAAAAAGATGGTGTTAAACCCATGAAATTTGATTAAATTGTGGGAATGATGAAAAAGATGGTGTTAAACCCATGAAATTTGATTGAATTTTTGGAATGATGAAAATGTTGTTGTTAAACCCATGAAATTTGATTCAATTGCGGGAATGATGAAAATGTTGATGTTAAACCCATGAAATTTGATTCAGTTGTGGGAATGATGAAAATGTTGATGTTAAACCCATGAAATTTGATTGAATTGTGGGAATGATGAAAATGATGATGTTAAACCCATGAAATTTGATTGAATTGCGGGAATGATGAAAAAGATGGTGTTAAACCCATGAAATTTGATTGAATTTGTGGAATGATGAAAATGTTGATGCTAAACCCATGAAACTTGATTGAATGGTAGGCATGATGAAAATGTTGATGTTAAACCCATGAAATTTGATTGAATTGTGGTAATGATAAAAATGATGATGTTAAACCCATGAAATTTGATTGAATTGTGAGAATGATGAAAAAGATGATGTTAAACCCATGAAATTTGATTGAATTTGTGGAATGAAGAAAATGTTGATGCTAAACCCATGAAACTTGATTGAATGGTAGGCATGATGAAAATGTTGATGTTAAACCCATGAAATTTGATTGAATTGTGGTAATGACAAAAATGATGATGTTAAACCCATGAAATTTGATTGAATTGTGGGAATGATGAAAAAGATGATGTTAAACCCATAAAATTTGATTGAATTGTGTGCATGATGAAAATGTTGTTAGTAAACCCATGAAATTTTATTGAGTGGTAGGCATGATGAAAATGTTGATGTTAAACCCATGAAATTTGATTGAATTGTGGGAAAGATAAAAATGATGATGTTAAACTCATGAAATTTGATTGAATTATGGGAATGATGAAAATGATGATGTTAAACCCATGAAATTTGATTGAATTATGGGAATGATGAAAATGATGATGTTAAACCCATGAAATTTGATTGAATTGTGGGAATGATGAAAATGTTGATGTTAAACCCATGAAATTTGATTGAATTGTGGGAATGATGAAAATGTTGTTATTATACCCATGAAATTTGATTGGATTGTTGAATGATGAAAATGTTGTAGTTAAACCTATGAAATTTGATTGAATTATGGTAATGATGAAATATTGATGTTATACCCATGAACTTTGATTGAATTCTGTGAATAATGAAAATGTTGTTGTTAAACCCATGAAATTTGATTCAATTGCGGGAATGATGAAAATGTTGATGTTAAACCCATGAAATTTGATTCAGTTGTGGGAATGATGAAAATGTTGATGTTAAACCCATGAAATTTGATTGAATTGTGGGAATGATGAAAATGATGATGTTAAACCCATGAAATTTGATTGAATTGCTGGAATGATGAAAATGTTGATGTTAAACCCATGAAATTTGATTCAGTAGTGGGAATGATGAAAATGTTGATGCTAAACCCATGAAATTTGATTGAATTGTGGGTATGATGAAAATGATGATGTTAAACCCATGAAATTTGATTGAATTGTGGGAATGATGAAAATGTTGATGTTAAACCCATGAAATTTAATTGAATTGTGGGACTGATGAAAATGTTGTTATTAAACCCATGAAATTTGATTGAATTGTGTGAATGATGAAAATATTGTTGTTAAACCTTTGAAATTTTATTGAATTGTGTGAATGATGAAAACGTTGTCGTTAAACATATGAAATTTGATTGAATTGTGAAAATGATGAAATATTGATGTTAAACCCATGGAATTGGATTGAATTTTGCGAATGATGAAAATGTTGATGTTAAACCCATGAAATTTGATTGAATTGTTGGAATGATAAAAATGATGATGTTGAACCCATGAAAGTTGATTGAATTGTGGGAATAAATGAAAATATTGTTGTTAAAACCAAGAAATTTGATTGAATTATGTGAATGATGAAAATTTTGTTGTTAAACCCATAAAATTTGATTGAATTGTGTGAATGATGAAAATGTTGTTGCTAAACCCATGAAATTTGATTGCATTGTGGGAATGATGAAAATGTTGATGTTAAACTCATGAAATTTGATTGAATTGTGTGAATGATAAAAATGTTGTTGTTAAACCCATGAAATTAGATTGAATTGTGGGAATGATAAAAATGATGATGTTAAACCCATGAAATTTGATTGAATTGTGGGAATGATGAAAAAGATGGTGTTAGACCCATGAAATTTGATTAAATTGTGGGAATGATGAAAAAGATGGTGTTAAACCCGTGAAATTTGATTGAATTTGTGGAATGATGAAAATGTTGATGCTAAACCCATGAAACTTGATTGAATGGTAGGCATGATGAAAATGTTGATGTTAAACCCATGAAATTTGATTGAATTGTGGTAATGATAAAAATGATGATGTTAAACCCATGAAACTTGATTGAATTGTGGGAATGATGAAAATGTTGATGTTAAACCCATGAAATTTAATTGAATTGTGGGACTGATGAAAATGTTGTTATTAAACCCATGAAATTTGATTGAATTGTGTGAATGATGAAAATATTGTTGTTAAACCTTTCAAATTTGATTGAATTGTGTGAATGATGAAAACGTTGTCGTTAAACATATGAAATTTGATTGAATTGTGAAAATGATGAAATATTGATGTTAAACCCATGAAATTGGATTGAATTTTGCGAATGATGAAAATGTAGATGTTAAACCCATGAAATTTGATTGAATTGTTGGAATGATAAAAATGATGATGTTGAACCCATGAAAGTTGATTGAATTATGGGAATAAATGAAAATATTGTTGTTAAAACCAAGAAATTTGATTGAATTATGTGAATGATGAAAATTTTGTTGTTAAACCCATAAAATTTGATTGAATTGTGTGAATGATGAAAATGTTGTTGCTAAACCCATGAAATTTGATTGCATTGTGGGAATGATGAAAATGTTGATGTTAAACTCATGAAATTTGATTGAATTGTGTGAATGATAAAAATGTTGTTGTTAAACCCATGAAATTAGATTGAATTGTGGGAATGATAAAAATGATGATGTTAAACCCATGAAATTTGATTGAATTGTGGGAATGATGAAAAAGATGGTGTTAAACCCATGAAATTTGATTAAATTGTGGGAATGATGAAAAAGATGGTGTTAAACCCATGAAATTTGATTGAATTTGTGGAATGATGAAAATGTTGATGCTAAACCCATGAAACTTGATTGAATGGTAGGCATGATGAAAATGTTGATGTTAAACCCATGAAATTTGATTGAATTGTGGTAATGATAAAAATGATGATGTTAAACCCATGAAATTTGATTGAATTGTGGGAATGATGAAAAAGATGATGTTAAACCCATAAAATTTGATTGAATTGTGTGCATGATAAAAATGTTGTTGTTAAACCCATGAAATTAGATTGAATTGTGGGAATGATAAAAATGATGATGTTAAACCCATGAAATTTGATTGAATTGTGGGAATGATGAAAAAGATGGTGTTAAACCCATGAAATTTGATTAAATTGTGGGAATGATGAAAAAGATGGTGTTAAACCCATGAAATTTGATTGAATTTGTGGAATGATGAAAATGTTGATGCTAAACCCATGAAAGTTGATTGAATGGTAGGCATGACGAAAATGTTGATGTTAAACCCATGAAATTTGATTGAATTGTGGTAATGATAAAAATGATGATGTTAAACCCATGAAATTTGATTGAATTGTGGGAATGATGAAAAAGATGGTGTTAAACCCATGAAATTTGATTGAATTTGTGGAATGATGAAAATGTTGATGCTAAACCCATGAAACTTGACTGAATGGTAGGCATGATGAAAATGTTGATGTTAAACCCATGAAATTTGATTGAATTGTGGTAATGACAAAAATGATGATGTTAAACCCATGAAATTTGATTGAATTGTGGGAATGATGAAAAAGATGGTGTTAAACCCATGAAATTGGATTAAATTGTGGGAATGATGAAAAAGATGGTGTTAAACCCATGAAATTTGATTGAATTTGTGGAATGATGAAAATGTTGTTGTTAAACCCATGAAATTTGATCCAATTGCGGCAATGATGAAAATGTTGATGTTAAACCCATGAAATTTGATTCAGTTGTGGGAATGATGAAAATGTTGATGTTAAACCCATGAAATTTGATTGAATTGTGGGAATGATGAAAATGATGATGTTAAACCTGTAACACCCTTCTAAATACCCCAAATATTTAATTAAAATAATAAAAATATCAATCAGAGTAATTATGCCCCGAAGGGTGTCACACAACATTTTCACACTATGTTCCAAAATATCTGTCATGCTCTTTATTTAATCAATTAAACACTTGCATAAATCGCAGCGGACATAAATCAATTCAATCAAAACATGTAACATACTACATGTAAACTGGTTCAACAATCATTAACAATATGATTAAAAGGTTCCCTCCCGATGTTACATCTATCAGAGCCTGACCCACTAAGGAGACTACACTAGACGCCAAGCATTCGCTTCTACTCAACTCATTTCTCGTTACCTGAAAAATAGTTGTAAGGGTGAGTTACTCAATCAATATAATAAGCATTATAAAACATTATGTAATGCTAAGTAATTTTAACACATTTCGTCACCCTAATCCAAACATATATTCAGCAACAGCACATCAACTCAACATAATACTCAACACCAACACAACACACGTATAATATTGGAATACATCCATTCATATTATACGCCATACATATATTATGCAATGAGACTCCATGCATGCGGTACCGACTATTCATGAACATATAGTTCAACTTCACCGACCAAATCCAGGTACGGCTACCAAGCTCACTAGTCCCACTCATTTGAGACCTAGTGACTCTCATCACTAATTCCTCACCATGGGAATTAGCTACCACCCCAAATGGGCCATGCTATGCACGCTAAATCACCTAGCATGCAACATCTACAACAGTCCAAACTGACTAACATCACTAATTCCTCACCATGGGAATTAGCTACCACCATAAAGGCCACAATATGCATGCTAATCATCTAGCAATGCAACAACAACAACAACTCAAGAATAGACATATGCTCATACTCTAAGCCATAAAACAGTCTATTCACAAATGCATACATAACTGATACATTCACAGCATCATGCATACCATCACACATCAACACATTTTATCACAAAAGCATATCATATCATGCCGCATAATCAAACACAGTATTAGCACACTCTACTAATACCTAGACTACTCAAAACAACGGGAAATGATCCCTACTACGTCATACATCAGCTAAGTTACATCACTCAGCCTAAACAACCAAAAACTACACAACAACAGTTCAGGAAAACCACAAGTCTGTCCATACGCGTATTGCCTATGCCCATACGCGTATGGCGCGTTTCCTCGCCCAACCCATACGCGTATCATCTGTCCCATACGCGTATGCTACGCGTACCACTCTCCCATACGCGTACCAACAGAGACAATTTCACGTTCAAAACATCATATTTCTCACCCATACGCGTAAGGCCTCATCCATACGCGTACCAGCCATATCATACGCGTACTGCCTAGTGCCATACGCGTATGACCAGAAACCAGAATTTCCAGATCTGCAATGGCTTTTCCTGCTACGAGATCTATCCAATTCCACCTTCCACAGTCCAAATTTTACACACAATTCATTCATCTCATCTAACACGAATCATACACTTTCGATTTCACAAATTGCTAACCTTTCTACCTCTAATTCCTACGAATTTCTTCAATTTTAATCCCAATTTCGTTCATCCCCAAAAGTTCACAAATTCGTCATACATCATTCAAATCAGAGGCAAATCAATGGTTCCTCACTACCCATCACATATTATCCCATAATACCCATTAATCGATGATAAACCCCCCTTACCTGAGTTAATCCGACAGCTTTGAGCTTCAAGCTTTTCCTTCCTTCAACCTTCGTTCTCTGGCTCTTTTCCCTTTCTGTCTCTTTTCCCTTTTCACGTGAAAAATAACTTTTACCAAAAATGGGATTTTTCTAAATTCCAACTTATATATTTTCCAATAATTATTATCCCAATAATAATAATAATAATTCCAAAATAATAATAATAATAATCCAATTATCTAATTAAATTAATAAATATATTATTAACTTAATTTAAATAATTATCATATTATTATCGGGGTGTTACAACTCTCCCCCACTAAAAGAGTTTTCGTCCTCGAAAACATACCTCAAGCGAACAACTCTGGGTAAGACTCCTTCATCTTACTCTCAAGTTCCCAAGTCACATTGCCACCTGCTGGTCCTCCCCAAGCTACCTTTACCAAAGCAATCTCTTTACCCCGCAACTGCTTCAACCCTCGATCCTCATAGGTGATGTTTCAACAGTCAGGTTATCTCTCACCTGCACATCATCTATTTGGGCTACATGCGACGGATCATGAATGTACCTCCTCAACTGAGACACATGAAAAACCTCATGCAAATTCGCAAGTGACGGCGGTAAAGCGATACGATAGGCTACCTCCCCTATCCTCTCCAAAATCTGATAAGGACCAATAAATCGAGGTGTCAACTTCTTCGACTTCAAAGCTCGACCAACACCAGTTATCGGAGTGACACGAAGAAACACATGATCTCCCTCTTGGAACTCAAGTGACTTCCTCCTCTTATCATGATAACTCTTCTGACGACTCTGAGCAATTCTCATCTTCTCCTGAATCATCTTAATCTTTTCCGTAGTTTGTTGAACAATCTCCGGTCCAACCACCGCACTCTCACCGGACTCATACCAACATAACGGTGTCCGACATCTCCTACCATACAAAGCTTCAAACGGTGCCATACCAATGCTCGAATGAAAACTATTGTTGTAGGTAAACTCAATCAAAGGTAAATAACAATCCCAAGCACCTCCCTTTTCCAAACACAAGCTCTCAAAAGATCCTCTAGTGACTGAATCGTCCTCTCAGTCTGACCATCAGTCTGCGGATGATATGCAGAACTCAATCTCAGCTTAGTTCCCAAAGCCTTCTGCAAACCTTCCCAGAACTTCGATGTAAATCTAGGATCTCTGTCCGAAACAATACTCGACGGAATACCATGCAAACTTACAATCTTCTCAATATACAACTCGGCTAATCTCTCTAACGGATAATCCATTCTGATCGGAATGAAATGAGCCGATTTCGTCAATCTGTCAACAATCACCCAAATAGCTTCACAATTCTTACTTGTCCTCGGTAAACCAGAAACAAAATCCATACTGATACTATCCCACTTCCACTCTGGAATAGCCAACGGTTGCATTAGCCCAGACGGCTTCTGATGCTCAATTTTCGACTTCTGACAAGTCAAACAAGAATAAACAAAACTCACAATTTCTCTTTTCATTCTCGGCCACCAAAATAACTTCTTCAAATCCTGATACATCTTCGTAGCTCCAGGATGAATACTCAAGCCACTACGATGTCCTTCCTCCAGAATACTCTTCTTAAGTTCGATAACATCCGGAATACACACCCGATTACCAAATTTCAAAACACCATTCTCATCAACTCTGAATTCACCACCTTGGCCTTGATTCACTAAAGTCAACTTATCAACCAAAAGCATATCGGATTTCTGACCTTCTCTAATCTCATCCAGAATACCACTTGTTAACTTCAACATTCCCAATTTAACACTGGTGCGAGTACTCTCATACACCAAACTCAAGTCTCTAAACTGCTCAATTAAATCCAATTCCTTAACCATTAACATAGACATATGTAATGATTTCCGACTCAATGCATCAGCCACTACATTTGCTTTACCCGGATGGTAATTCAACCCAAAGTCATAATCCTTTAGAAACTCCAACCATCTCCTCTGTCTCATATTCAGTTCTTTCTGATCAAACAAATACTTTAAACTTTTATGGTCACTGAAAACTTCAAATCTTGACCCATACAAGTAATGCCTCCATAATTTCAGAACAAATACCACAGCTGCCAACTCTAAATCATGTGTCGGATAGTTCCTTTCATGAATCCTCAGTTGTCTCGAAGCATAAGCTATAACCTGCTTATTCTGCATCAACACACCACCCAAACCCAACAATGAAGCATCACAGAAAACCTCAAATAGTTCTGACGGACTCGGTAATATCAAAATAGGAGCAGTAGTTAACCTTCTCTTTAGCTCTTGGAAACCTTCTTCACATTTTGAGTCCCAAACAAATGCTTGCCCCTTCCTAGTCAACATCGTCAACGGTAATGCCAACTTAGAAAATCCTTCAATGAACTTCCTATAATAACCTGCAAGTCCAAGAAAACTTCTTATCTCAGAAACTGACTTCGGAGCTTCCCACTTAGATACCGCTTCTATCTTAGAAGGATCAACAGCAACACCACCTCTTGAAATCACATGACCAAGAAAACTAACCTCTTCTAACCAAAATTCACACTTGGATAGTTTAGCAAATAACTTCTTTTCTCGTAGAACTTCTAAAACCACTCTCAAATGCTCAGCATGCTCTTCTTCAGATTTTGAATACACCAAAATGTCATCAATAAACACCACAACAAACTGATCTAGGTACGGATGGAAAATCCTATTCATATACTCCATAAACACTCCAGGCGCATTAGTCACACCAAAAGGCATTACAGAATACTCATAATGTCCATACCTTGTTCTGAAAGCAGTCTTCTGAATATCCTCAGTTTTCACACGTATCTGATGATACCCAGATCTCAATCTATCTTGCTGAACACACTCGCCCCAACCAACTGATCCATCAAATCATCAATCCTCGGCAAAGGATATCGATTCTTGATCGTCACTTTATTCAGTTGCCTGTAGTCCACACACAACCTCATAGTACCTTCTTTCTTCTTAACCAATAACACTGGTGCACCCCACGGTGACACACTCGGACGAATAAATCTCTTATCCAACAGATCTCCCAGCTGACTCTTCAATTCAGCTAACTCAACAGCAGACATACGGTACGGAGCCATCGATATCGGTCTAGTACCAGGTACCAAATCAATCGAGAACTCAACTTCACGCTCTGGCGGCAATTCATTCACTTCTTCTGGAAACACATCAGGAAAATCACACACCACGGCTAGATCGCCAATCACCAGTTTATCTTTAGCCTCCATAGTCGCTAACAGCATAAACAACTCTGCCCCATCCGATACTTCCTCATTCACCTGCCTGGCTGATAGAAATAAACTCTTTCCTTCTTCAATCTCAGGAAACATCACAGTCTTATCAAAACAGTTGATAGAAACTCGGTTACACACCAACCAGTTCATACCCAGAATAACATCAATCTGCACTAACGGAAGACATACAAGGTCTATCCCAAAGTCTCTACCAAAAATACTCAAAGGACAATTCAAACAAACTGGAGTAGTAGTCACTGAACCCTTCGCAGGAGTATCAATCACCATACTTCCAAGCATCTCAGATATCTCTAACTTAAGTTTCACAGCACAATCCAAAGATATAAAGGAATGAGTAGCACCTGTGTCAATAATAGCTACAAGAGGAAAGCCATTAATATAACACGTACCTCGGATCAACCGATCATCTGCAGAAGTCTTAGAACCCGATAAAGCCAAGACCTTGCCTCCTGACTGATTCTCTTTCTTCGGCTTAGGACACTGTGGACTGATATGACCCACCTCTCCACAGTTGAAACAAGTCACAGTCTTCAACCGGCACTCTGCAGCCAAATGACCACCTTTTCCACACTTAAAACACTTCTTCTCAGCACTGGTACACTCATGGAAACGATGTCCAGCCTGACCACATCTGTAACACTTAGCAGGGGCGCTAGAGTCTCCCCCACTGGGCATCTTCATCCCACCCTGCTTCTGGAAACCTTTGCCAGCTGCATACGGTTTCCCACGATCAGTCTGATTCTTGCCTTTCCTATCAACCCTTTGCTGATAGCTCTCTGCTCTAGCCTTGGAATCCTGTTCAAAAATCCTGCAACAGTCAACCAAGTCAGCAAATACTCTGATCCGCTGATACCCAATAGCCTGCTTGATCTCGGGACGCAACCCGTTCTCAAACTTCACACATTTCGAAAATTCTCCAGCAGCCTCATTATAGGGAGTGTAATACTTTGACAGCTCTGTGAACTTAGCAGCATACTCCGTAACAGACTTGTTACCCTGCTTCAATTCCAAGAACTCTATCTCTTTCTTTCCTCTGACATCCTCTGGAAAATACTTCCTCAGAAATCTCTCTCTGAACACAACCCAAGTGATCTCAGTATTCCCAGCAGATTCCAACTCAGTGCGGGTAGCAACCCACCAATCATCAGCTTCTTCTGACAGCATATGCGTACCGAACCTGACCTTCTGGTTATCGGCACACTCAGTTACTCGGAAGATTCTCTCGATCTCCTTCAACCACTTCTGAGCACCATCTGGATCGTATGCTCCCTTGAACATTGGAGGATTGTTCTTCTGGAACTCACTCAGTTGACGAGCAGCTCCCATTCCCACAACATTCGGATTTCCTCCAAGTACTCCAGCTTGCATACCCAGAGCCTCAGCAATTGCAACATCATCTCTACCTCTTCCAGCCATCTCTATTCTGAAACCCCGAACAAACTAAAACAATAAGTACTGATAGGGTTACACAACACCTATCCCGTACAGGGGAAACAGAAATAATTACGACTCGACTCGACCGACTATGCTCTGATACCACTAATGTAACACCCTTCTAAATACCCCAAATATTTAATTAAAATAATAAAAATATCAATCAGAGTAATTATGCCCCGAAGGGTGTCACACAACATTTTCACACTATGTTCCAAAATATCTGTCATGCTCTTTATTTAATCAATTAAACACTTGCATAAATCGCAGCGGACATAAATCAATTCAATCAAAACATGTAACATACTACATGTAAACTGGTTCAACAATCATTAGCAACATGATTAAAAGGTTCCCTCCCGATGTTACATCTATCAGAGCCTGACCCACTAAGGAGACTACACTAGACGCCAAGCATTCGCTTCTACTCAACTCATTTCTCGTTACCTGAAAAATAGTTGTAAGGGTGAGTTCCTCAATCAATATAATAAGCATTATAAAACATTATGTAATGCTAAGTAATTTTAACACATTTCGTCACCCTAATCCAAACATATATTCAGCAACAGCACATCAACTCAACATAATACTCAACACCAACACAACACACGTATAATATTGGAATACATCCATTCATATTATACGCCATACATATATTATGCAATGAGACTCCATGCATGCG
The DNA here is from genome assembly GCF_024323335.1 of Lathyrus oleraceus. Lineage (NCBI taxonomy): Eukaryota > Viridiplantae > Streptophyta > Magnoliopsida > Fabales > Fabaceae > Lathyrus > Lathyrus oleraceus. The sequence goes on along the minus strand of NW_026112869.1, from coordinate 38,336 downwards.
GTACCGACTATTCATGAACATATAGTTCAACTTCACCGACCAAATCCAGGTACGGCTACCAAGCTCACTAGTCCCACTCATTTGAGACCTAGTGACTCTCATCACTAATTCCTCACCATGGGAATTAGCTACCACCCCAAATGGGCCATGCTATGCACGCTAAATCACCTAGCATGCAACATCTACAACAGTCCAAACTGACTAACATCACTAATTCCTCACCATGGGAATTAGCTACCACCATAAAGGCCACAATATGCATGCTAATCATCTAGCAATGCAACAACAACAACAACTCAAGAATAGACATATGCTCATACTCTAAGCCATAAAACAGTCTATTCACAAATGCATACATAACTGATACATTCACAGCATCATGCATACCATCACACATCAACACATTTTATCACAAAAGCATATCATATCATGCCGCATAATCAAACACAGTATTAGCACACTCTACTAATACCTAGACTACTCAAAACAACGGGAAATGATCCCTACTACGTCATACATCAGCTAAGTTACATCACTCAGCCTAAACAACCAAAAACTACACAACAACAGTTCAGGAAAACCACAAGTCTGTCCATACGCGTATTGCCTATGCCCATACGCGTATGGCGCGTTTCCTCGCCCAACCCATACGCGTATCATCTGTCCCATACGCGTATGCTACGCGTACCACTCTCCCATACGCGTACCAACAGAGACAATTTCACGTTCAAAACATCATATTTCTCACCCATACGCGTAAGGCCTCATCCATACGCGTACCAGCCATATCATACGCGTACTGCCTAGTGCCATACGCGTATGACCAGAAACCAGAATTTCCAGATCTGCAATGGCTTTTCCTGCTACGAGATCTATCCAATTCCACCTTCCACAGTCCAAATTTTACACACAATTCATTCATCTCATCTAACACGAATCATACACTTTCGATTTCACAAATTGCTAACCTTTCTACCTCTAATTCCTACGAATTTCTTCAATTTTAATCCCAATTTCGTTCATCCCCAAAAGTTCACAAATTCGTCATACATCATTCAAATCAGAGGCAAATCAATGGTTCCTCACTACCCATCACATATTATCCCATAATACCCATTAATCGATGATAAACCCCCCTTACCTGAGTTAATCCGACAGCTTTGAGCTTCAAGCTTTTCCTTCCTTCAACCTTCGTTCTCTGGCTCTTTTCCCTTTCTGTCTCTTTTCCCTTTTCACGTGAAAAATAACTTTTACCAAAAATGGGATTTTTCTAAATTCCAACTTATATATTTTCCAATAATTATTATCCCAATAATAATAATAATAATTCCAAAATAATAATAATAATAATCCAATTATCTAATTAAATTAATAAATATATTATTAACTTAATTTAAATAATTATCATATTATTATCGGGGTGTTACAACTCTCCCCCACTAAAAGAGTTTTCGTCCTCGAAAACATACCTCAAGCGAACAACTCTGGGTAAGACTCCTTCATCTTACTCTCAAGTTCCCAAGTCACATTGCCACCTGCTGGTCCTCCCCAAGCTACCTTTACCAAAGCAATCTCTTTACCCCGCAACTGCTTCAACCCTCGATCCTCATAGGTGATGTTTCAACAGTCAGGTTATCTCTCACCTGCACATCATCTATTTGGGCTACATGCGACGGATCATGAATGTACCTCCTCAACTGAGACACATGAAAAACCTCATGCACATTCGCAAGTGACGGCGGTAAAGCGATACGATAGGCTACCTCCCCTATCCTCTCCAAAATCTGATAAGGACCAATAAATCGAGGTGTCAACTTCTTCGACTTCAAAGCTCGACCAACACCAGTTATCGGAGTGACACGAAGAAACACATGATCTCCCTCTTGGAACTCAAGTGACTTCCTCCTCTTATCATGATAACTCTTCTGACGACTCTGAGCAATTCTCATCTTCTCCTGAATCATCTTAATCTTTTCCGTAGTTTGTTGAACAATCTCCGGTCCAACCACCGCACTCTCACCGGACTCATACCAACATAACGGTGTCCGACATCTCCTACCATACAAAGCTTCAAACGGTGCCATACCAATGCTCGAATGAAAACTATTGTTGTAGGTAAACTCAATCAAAGGTAAATAACAATCCCAAGCACCTCCCTTTTCCAAACACAAGCTCTCAAAAGATCCTCTAGTGACTGAATCGTCCTCTCAGTCTGACCATCAGTCTGCGGATGATATGCAGAACTCAATCTCAGCTTAGTTCCCAAAGCCTTCTGCAAACCTTCCCAGAACTTCGATGTAAATCTAGGATCTCTGTCCGAAACAATACTCGACGGAATACCATGCAAACTTACAATCTTCTCAATATACAACTCGGCTAATCTCTCTAACGGATAATCCATTCTGATCGGAATGAAATGAGCCGATTTCGTCAATCTGTCAACAATCACCCAAATAGCTTCACAATTCTTACTTGTCCTCGGTAAACCAGAAACAAAATCCATACTGATACTATCCCACTTCCACTCTGGAATAGCCAACGGTTGCATTAGCCCAGACGGCTTCTGATGCTCAATTTTCGACTTCTGACAAGTCAAACAAGAATAAACAAAACTCGCAATTTCTCTTTTCATTCTCGGCCACCAAAATAACTTCTTCAAATCCTGATACATCTTCGTAGCTCCAGGATGAATACTCAAGCCACTACGATGTCCTTCCTCCAGAATACTCTTCTTAAGTTCGATAACATCCGGAATACACACCCGATTACCAAATTTCAAAACACCATTCTCATCAACTCTGAATTCACCACCTTGGCCTTGATTCACTAAAGTCAACTTATCAACCAAAAGCATATCGGATTTCTGACCTTCTCTAATCTCATCCAGAATACCACTTGTTAACTTCAACATTCCCAATTTAACACTGGTGCGAGTACTCTCATACACCAAACTCAAGTCTCTAAACTGCTCAATTAAATCCAATTCCTTAACTGAAATTCTGGTGTAGTCAGAATTCAGATGTTCTACTCCAAGTAATGACATCTGATCTAACATTGTAACTAATACAGCAAGATAGTTATTAACCACTGTACTAATATGCACAGGTTCACAGATGTCACGACATCTCATTCTATGTCACCCTAGAATGTATGAACCCCTGGTTCTGTGCATCAGGAAGAAGGACTCAACAGAAATCAAACCTAGCACTCACTTCTGTTGTTTTCTTCCATAGTTATCAGCATGATGTCTCAACATTGGTTTGAACATCATCTGTTACAGCATTACAGGTTTACCTTATTTTATAACTGACAAAATTATAACATACAAAAGGTAAAAACACAAGTAATTGTTAACCCAGTTCAGTCCAACATGACCTACATCTGGGGGCTACCAAGCCAGGAAGAAGATCCACTATTAGTAGTATCAATTCAGAGTTAAACTCCCCCGTTTACAACTCATCACTTAATCCCTACCCAATGCAATCTATACCTAGGAACTCCTAGATAGAAACCTCCAGTTTCCATTCCTATCACTACAAATACAATGTAATGTGCAAACACCTTGAACTTGCTTCACAGCTTCATTCAAGAACATAATCACTCTTGCCTACAGGCTTTGAGTGACAAACACTCTCAGGTTTACCACTGAGAAACACATGGTAACCATCCCACAGGTTGGGAGGTTTACCTTACACACACCCCTAAATTTTCATTCTAGGAGGCTTACAAAAACCAGGTTACAATCAGCTATTTATAACCTAATCACCCAAGTGGATTTGGGCCTTCAAAAGTCGCAGCAAACTTCTCCTTTGCTGTTACAACATCAGCAGAAACTTTCTGCTACAAACAAGGTCTTCAATCTTTTAGTTCCTAAAATATCTCCATATTTAGTTCCTAAAATATCTCCATATTTAGTTCCTAAAATATCTCCACATTTAGTTCCTAAAATATCTCAAGACCTCCACAAATAATGCCACAAAGGATTCTAACTAATTTCCACATATTAGTGTGCTAACAAATATGCTATTTGTTAGGTTCCTTAATTGTAGCTTGGTTGTTGGTTTCCTGGATTTTCTCTAAGCTGTTGACTTCCTGAAGAATAGCCCAAGAAAAAGCTGAAACAGAAAACTGAACAACCTACAATTTAGCATATGCTGTCAGGCATGAATGTCACGACATTCAGCTTGACATCAAGGTCCATATGCTGAGTCTGTTTTTCCAGAAAACAGACTGTACAATTTGCTGACCTGTACATGATCAAAATGACCATACTACAGTAACAGCTTACATGTATAAATGTCAAAGTGTCCAACTTAACATTTATACATTTGGCCTTAAGTTAGTTCTGTTATTCTCTTGAAGAACAAACTAAGTTTTATGCTGAAGTATAGCAGAACACCACTCTGCCTAATCTCCAGTAGCTGCTGTCAATGATGAATGTCACAACATCCAGTTTGGCATTCAGTCAGTAGGCCTTATGCCAGGTCTGGTTCTTCCTTGATAACCAGACTGCAAATGAATACTAAGTTCTAACAGAACTTCTGTTCCTTAGTATCTGTTGACAGGTATGAATGTCACAGCATTCAATAATCCTGTGTTAGCTAGTCCTGCAGTAACTACAATGTAGTCACATATACATGTCATGACATCAGTCAAGACATTAGTGTTTTACCATATAATGCAGCCAATTAAACACCTACAAACTCCCCCTTTGGCATATTTTTGGCTAAAACACTTTGATCCCCATAACAGAGTTCATGGCAGCGGAATACTACTAGCTAATACACTCAGAGTGGCAGCACACTCACACACATGGAAGTTAAATAAAAACTTCGCATAACAGCACACACATATTAGAAGTTGCACCTAAACTTCAACATCAGCTGCAGGGGGGGAATCTTCAGATCTGTCATGAGAATCTGTTGTAGAGACCCACTCTGTTTGTCAGGGGTATTGGTGGTTATTACTCCCCCTTTTTGTCACAAATGTTGCCAAAGCCAACAACATAGTCAGAGCACAATGACAGAGTTCCAGACTTGGTTTTACTTCACAGTTTCAACCAAGTTAACATCCACTTGATCTTGCTTCACAGCTTCGATCAAGTGATCACCCACTTTTGCTTTACAGTAGGTACAGCCATATCAGATTCCAAGACTTTGAGTCTGACATCTTGATCCACTCCTGCATGAACACTTTCTTGAACTCCAGCAGGCACATAAGATATCTTATGTTAAGACATCACATATGACATCTTGTGAATACTCTGTCCTTTTTGTTAACAAGGCAAACTATCAGCAGTTTAAACCACATAATAGTAGTTTAGTCAGCAGCAGGAGCAAAAACAATTACTAGTTATGGCTACTAGTAATACACACATGCACAAGGGTACTTCTTCTCCCCCTAAATCTGTGCATTCATCAAATAACAGCTGCTGTAACTCCAGCACCTGTACCAGCCAGAATGTCCTACTGGCATATGCTTCCATATTGTCATGACATCCGGTCAGACATTCTTCTGCTCACTCAGCCTTGACACATACCAACTTTATCCCACTAGCTAACAGGTTTCCAAACCTTGTTATCTGAGAACACATAGACCACAAGCTTGATGATTACTTGCAGTGCAAGGACAGAACTCCCCCTGTCATGAACAACCCATTCTCCTCTTGAAGCTTGGAGATCACACATGGGCATATCCAACATCCCAAAGTTGGACCTTCACATACTTCCTGATTCAAAGAGACTCCAGACCACTTGATGAATGGAAAACATAAGACGCATCTTCATGTCTTCAAGAGCACACCCTCTGTTCAACCCTCTTAGCTGAACACATTCACACTCTGTGTCAATCTCTCTTCTAACCAGAACAGAAGACCACTTCACAAGATGTTCTAACATCAGCTGGGACATCCTTCATAACAGGACAAGGCACACCATCTGATAGTCTTCAGATATCACTGAGTCACCGGGTTGATCAAGAAGAACCCAGACATACATTGGGACATATACATTTTCATCCCATTACAAGAGATAATCTTCCATAGATAGCTCAGAACTCCTACCACAAGCTCCAAGGGATGAATAGAAAACACCTCCTTTAGTCTTCAACTTACTACTTTTCTGCTCAAAAGTAATTTGTCTCAGACTTTCCTCAAGAATAATCAGCTGCCATATGGATTATCTTGATTCTTCGAACTCACTCCTGAGATAGACCAAATGCCACTGGTTGATTACCTCCTTCATGAATCCTCATATGAAAAGGTCAAATGCTGCTTTTTGACCTCCCCAAGTTTATCAGACTTCTCCCAAAGATATTCTGACCTTCCAAGTGAGACTTGAACTTCACGCTTTTTGAAGTATCCAATCTACAACCCTGTAGACCTTTCTATCTCAAGTTGATGTGCCACTTCACCAACTAAGAATCTGATGTTGAACCAAATGTCACAACATTGTGTTTTGACATCCAGCTGTTGAATTCAGCTCCTTCTTCTGCCACTTGAAAGAACTTCCTCCCTTCACAGAACAAGAGTTCAATGTTCTCATAGACTTGATTGTGGAACCAAGTTTGAGTAAACAACCTCCATCCTGCAGGTTTGCAGTTAAGTCATCCAAGCTCACACCTTGATGAATCCCTGCTTCTTCTCCAAAGACATCAGGCACTCTGATGTATGAGTCTTCAGAAGGACCAGTTAGAAACTAACCCTTCAGCTCTACCAAGGATTCCACATCCTAAGGCAAGGTTGTTTCCATGATGTCAAGACTGCTGCCACTTGTTCTTGACTTCACAGTGTGCATAAGCTAATGCACTTCCTTACCTAGATCAGAAATAAACTGATCCAAGTAACCACCATCAAGACTATGATGTCTTCTTCTTCTTGTACATACCAAGGCTGAACATGTTTCTTGCCAGGAAACCTTTTCAGAGATCATATGCTTTTGCTGCCACCAAAGAGATAGATCATAAGCCAATGTACTGTCCTTCCTGTGATTCTGCACAGGGTCTTGAAGAAGTGATGTTCCAACATCTTTAAGAACATCAGTTATCTTGAGCTCCAAGGATAATCAATTAAACACTTGCACTTGGCACAAGTAGACATTGATCTTAAATCCTTTCCCAATCATCCCTTCAGATACTTCCACCATAAGAATACTTTGAAAATACTCTTCTTGTGTCAACATCTTCTGCTTGCAAGCACCTAGACAATTTTGAAAGTCTTCCCAGATTAAATTCACCCTTAGGAATGAGAGAGATGAATTCTTCCTTGCAAATGTGTCACACAACCCCCAGAACCCATGTGACACAGGTCAACAGCCAACCAGACCCTAGGCTGACCAGACTTGAGGAGGTTAACCAAAACTCCCCCTCAACTTAACAATCATGGATACTCCACACCAATATCCATGCATTGTACACATATGTCTCAACATGACATACACTATCCCTACCAGTGGCAACTAACTCCTCCAATCAGACCAATCAGACTTCAGCTGACCATAAGTACTAGTGAGACACACAACACCAGTCGATAGTAGATATGCATTGCCAGAGCATATTACCTCAACCAACCTCTGAATCTTCATATTCTCACTCCTAGTAAGAACTGCCACTTCTGAACGTGGTGTTTGAATAACAAGATTCATGGTTCCAACCCCCTTAAATGATATCACAATCAGGTTACCCCATTATTGACTGCTAACATCCAGGAGACTTGTCTTCCAACACACCATAGTACTTCAGGGAACAACTATCCAATCCTAATCTAACTGCAGGAGTATGCCAATGTCACATCTCAACCAGCTCAACTTCTAGGGATGACCTTCTTGAGCACACACCCAGTTGACCCTGCTCTTGTCAACTTAGCACACACAGATGTCTCCTCTTCCAGGTCAGGAGTAGGTTCCAAACAGAATTATCTCATTGTTTGGACCCTAAAAACATCTGCTCTTCAACCAGTAGCTGCATACTTGTTGAACAACATGTTCTAACATCACATAGAACATTGGTTCCACCTCCTTAGAACAAACCTTCCTTGAAGGTCTTCAAGGTCTTCATATACACTACTCAAGAGAGTAAGAGAATCAGTGATTAAGTGACTCTTACCATCCTGAAGTGAGAACGTCATGATGAGTGGACTTGAGGGGACTCAAGTATCTTTGACATCTTCAGTAGATTATGATGAGATCTTGGACACAGCAGCCTTTCATCCACATGAGGGGAAACTACATCAGAGTTTGAGTTTTGCCATGTATTATGCAGCGGAAATCATAATACAACTCAACCTATGAACACACACTTCACCAGATTGGCCTCCAAGACCATACCAGGTTTGAATGTGTTTTAGTACTGGCACAGCTGTCCCACACACAGGCCAATAGCCAACCTCCAGAGACAGGTACACACCATTCCTGTCATGAACAGTCCATCCACCTACTTCAAGGGACCATTCAGGGAATTACAGAACCTTACACAGGTTCCAGCTTCAGTACTAACATAACTCCTTGCTAGCTACCAGAAAGTATCACCCATGGATCTCATCCAGAGACAGAACAGGATGCCCGCTCTGATACCAATTGAAATTCTGGTGTAGTCAGAATTCAGATGTTCTACTCCAAGTAATGACATCTGATCTAACATTGTAACTAATACAGCAAGATAGTTATTAACCACTGTACTAATATGCACAGGTTCACAGATGTCACGACATCTCATTCTATGTCACCCTAGAATGTATGAACCCCTGGTTCTGTGCATCAGGAAGAAGGACTCAACAGAAATCAAACCTAGCACTCACTTCTGTTGTTTTCTTCCATAGTTATCAGCATGATGTCTCAACATTGGTTTGAACATCATCTGTTACAGCATTACAGGTTTACCTTATTTTATAACTGACAAAATTATAACATACAAAAGGTAAAAACACAAGTAATTGTTAACCCAGTTCAGTCCAACATGACCTACATCTGGGGGCTACCAAGCCAGGAAGAAGATCCACTATTAGTAGTATCAATTCAGAGTTAAACTCCCCCGTTTACAACTCATCACTTAATCCCTACCCAATGCAATCTATACCTAGGAACTCCTAGATAGAAACCTCCAGTTTCCATTCCTATCACTACAAATACAATGTAATGTGCAAACACCTTGAACTTGCTTCACAGCTTCATTCAAGAACATAATCACTCTTGCCTACAGGCTTTGAGTGACAAACACTCTCAGGTTTACCACTGAGAAACACATGGTAACCATCCCACAGGTTGGGAGGTTTACCTTACACACACCCCTAAATTTTCATTCTAGGAGGCTTACAAAAACCAGGTTACAATCAGCTATTTATAACCTAATCACCCAAGTGGATTTGGGCCTTCAAAAGTCGCAGCAAACTTCTCCTTTGCTGTTACAACATCAGCAGAAACTTTCTGCTACAAACAAGGTCTTCAATCTTTTAGTTCCTAAAATATCTCCATATTTAGTTCCTAAAATATCTCCATATTTAGTTCCTAAAATATCTCCACATTTAGTTCCTAAAATATCTCAAGACCTCCACAAATAATGCCACAAAGGATTCTAACTAATTTCCACATATTAGTGTGCTAACAAATATGCTATTTGTTAGGTTCCTTAATTGTAGCTTGGTTGTTGGTTTCCTGGATTTTCTCTAAGCTGTTGACTTCCTGAAGAATAGCCCAAGAAAAAGCTGAAACAGAAAACTGAACAACCTACAATTTAGCATATGCTGTCAGGCATGAATGTCACGACATTCAGCTTGACATCAAGGTCCATATGCTGAGTCTGTTTTTCCAGAAAACAGACTGTACAATTTGCTGACCTGTACATGATCAAAATGACCATACTACAGTAACAGCTTACATGTATAAATGTCAAAGTGTCCAACTTAACATTTATACATTTGGCCTTAAGTTAGTTCTGTTATTCTCTTGAAGAACAAACTAAGTTTTATGCTGAAGTATAGCAGAACACCACTCTGCCTAATCTCCAGTAGCTACTGTCAATGATGAATGTCACAACATCCAGTTTGACATTCAGTCAGTAGGCCTTATGCCAGGTCTGGTTCTTCCTTGATAACCAGACTGCAAATGAATACTAAGTTCTAACAGAACTTCTGTTCCTTAGTATCTGTTGACAGGTATGAATGTCACAGCATTCAATAATCCTGTGTTAGCTAGTCCTGCAGTAACTACAATGTAGTCACATATACATGTCATGACATCAGTCAAGACATTAGTGTTTTACCATATAATGCATCCAATTAAACACCTACATTAACCATTAACATAGACATATGTAATGATTTCCGACTCAATGCATCAGCCACTACATTTGCTTTACCCGGATGGTAATTCAACCCAAAGTCATAATCCTTTAGAAACTCCAACCATCTCCTCTGTCTCATATTCAGTTCTTTCTGATCAAACAAATACTTTAAACTTTTATGGTCACTGAAAACTTCAAATCTTGACCCATACAAGTAATGCCTCCATAATTTCAGAACAAATACCACAGCTGCCAACTCTAAATCATGTGTCGGATAGTTCCTTTCATGAATCCTCAGTTGTCTCGAAGCATAAGCTATAACCTGCTTATTCTGCATCAACACACCACCCAAACCCAACAATGAAGCATCACAGAAAACCTCAAATAGTTCTGACGGACTCGGTAATATCAAAATAGGAGCAGTAGTTAACCTTCTCTTTAGCTCTTGGAAACCTTCTTCACATTTTGAGTCCCAAACAAATGCTTGCCCCTTCCTAGTCAACATCGTCAACGGTAATGCCAACTTAGAAAATCCTTCAATGAACTTCCTATAATAACCTGCAAGTCCAAGAAAACTTCTTATCTCAGAAACTGACTTCGGAGCTTCCCACTTAGATACCGCTTCTATCTTAGAAGGATCAACAGCAACACCACCTCTTGAAATCACATGACCAAGAAAACTAACCTCTTCTAACCAAAATTCACACTTGGATAGTTTAGCATATAACTTCTTTTCTCGTAGAACTTCTAAAACCACTCTCAAATGCTCAGCATGCTCTTCTTCAGATTTCGAATACACCAAAATGTCATCAATAAACACCACAACAAACTGATCTAGGTACGGATGGAAAATCCTATTCATATACTCCATAAACACTCCAGGCGCATTAGTCACACCAAAAGGCATTACAGAATACTCATAATGTCCATACCTTGTTCTGAAAGCAGTCTTCTGAATATCCTCAGTTTTCACACGTATCTGATGATACCCAGATCTCAATCTATCTTGCTGAACACACTCGCCCCAACCAACTGATCCATCAAATCATCAATCCTCGGCAAAGGATATCGATTCTTGATCGTCACTTTATTCAGTTGCCTGTAGTCCACACACAACCTCATAGTACCTTCTTTCTTCTTAACCAATAACACTGGTGCACCCCACGGTGACACACTCGGACGAATAAATCTCTTATCCAACAGATCTCCCAGCTGACTCTTCAATTCAGCTAACTCAACAGCAGACATACGGTACGGAGCCATCGATATCGGTCTAGTACCAGGTACCAAATCAATCGAGAACTCAACTTCACGCTCTGGCGGCAATTCATTCACTTCTTCTGGAAACACATCAGGAAAATCACACACCACGGCTAGATCGCCAATCACCAGTTTATCTTTAGCCTCCATAGTCGCTAACAGCATAAACAACTCTGCCCCATCCGCTACTTCCTCATTCACCTGCCTGGCTGATAGAAATAAACTCTTTCCTTCTTCAATCTCAGGAAACATCACAGTCTTATCAAAACAGTTGATAGAAACTCGGTTACACACCAACCAGTTCATACCCAGAATAACATCAATCTGCACTAACGGAAGACACACAAGGTCTATCCCAAAGTCTCTACCAAAAATACTCAAAGGACAATTCAAACAAACTGAAGTAGTAGTCACTGAACCCTTCGCAGGAGTATCAATCACCATACTTCCAAGCATCTCAGATATCTCTAACTTAAGTTTCACAGCACAATCCAAAGATATAAAGGAATGAGTAGCACCTGTGTCAATAATAGCTACAAGAGGAAAGCCATTAATATAACACGTACCTCGGATCAACCGATCATCTGCAGAAGTCTTAGAACCCGATAAAGCCAAGACCTTGCCTCCTGACTGATTCTCTTTCTTCAGCTTAGGACACTGTGGACTGATATGACCCACCTCTCCACAGTTGAAACAAGTCACAGTCTTCAACCGGCACTCTGCAGCCAAATGACCACCTTTTCCACACTTAAAACACTTCTTCTCAGCACTGGTACACTCATGGAAACGATGTCCAGCCTGACCACATCTGTAACACTTAGCAGGGGCGCTAGAGTCTCCCCCACTGGGCCTCTTCATCCCACTCTGCTTCTGGAAACCTTTGCCAGCTGCATACGGTTTCCCACGATCAGTCTGATTCTTGCCTTTCCTATCAACCCTTTGCTGATAGCTCTCTGCTCTAGCCTTGGAATCTTGTTCAAAAATCCTGCAACAGTCAACCAAGTCAGCAAATACTCTGATCCGCTGATACCCAATAGCCTGCTTGATCTCGGGACGCAACCCGTTCTCAAACTTCACACATTTCGAAAATTCTCCAGCAGCCTCATTATAGGGAGTGTAATACTTTGACAGCTCTGTGAACTTAGCAGCATACTCCGTAACAGACTTGTTACCCTGCTTCAATTCCAAGAACTCTATCTCTTTCTTTCCTCTGACATCCTCTGGAAAATACTTCCTCAGAAATCTCTCTCTGAACACAACCCAAGTGATCTCAGTATTCCCAGCAGATTCCAACTCAGTGCGGGTAGCAACCCACCAATCATCAGCTTCTTCTGACAGCATATGCGTACCGAACCTGACCTTCTGGTTATCGGCACACTCAGTTACTCGGAAGATTCTCTCGATCTCCTTCAACCACTTCTGAGCACCATCTGGATCGTATGCTCCCTTGAACATTGGAGGATTGTTCTTCTGGAACTCACTCAGTTGACGAGCAGCTCCCATTCCCACAACATTCGGATTTCCTCCAAGTACTCCAGCTAGCATACCCAGAGCCTCAGCAATTGCAGCATCATCTCTACCTCTTCCAGCTATCTCTATTCTGAAACCCCGAACAAACTAAAACAATAAGTACTGATAGGGTTACACAACACCTATCCCGTACAGGGGAAACAGAAATAATTACGACTCGACTCGACCGACTATGCTCTGATACCACTAATGTAACACCCTTCTAAATACCCCAAATATTTAATTAAAATAATAAAAATATCAATCAGAGTAATTATGCCCCGAAGGGTGTCACACAACATTTTCACACTATGTTCCAAAATATCTGTCATGCTCTTTATTTAATCAATTAAACACTTGCATAAATCGCAGCGGACATAAATCAATTCAATCAAAACATGTAACATACTACATGTAAACTGGTTCAACAATCATTAACAACATGATTAAAAGGTTCCCTCCCGATGTTACATCTATCAGAGCCTGACCCACTAAGGAGACTACACTAGACGCCAAGCATTCGCTTCTACTCAACTCATTTCTCGTTACCTGAAAAATAGTTGTAAGGGTGAGTTCCTCAATCAATATAATAAGCATTATAAAACATTATGTAATGCTAAGTAATTTTAACACATTTCATCACCCTAATCCAAACATATATTCAGCAACAGCACATCAACTCAACATAATACTCAACACCAACACAACACACGTATAATATTGGAATACATCCATTCATATTATACGCCATACATATATTATGCAATGAGACTCCATGCATGCGGTACCGACTATTCATGAACATATAGTTCAACTTCACCGACCAAATCCAGGTACGGCTACCAAGCTCACTAGTCCCACTCATTTGAGACCTAGTGACTCTCATCACTAATTCCTCACCATGGGAATTAGCTACCACCCCAAATGGGCCATGCTATGCACGCTAAATCACCTAGCATGCAACATCTACAACAGTCCAAACTGACTAACATCACTAATTCCTCACCATGGGAATTAGCTACCACCATAAAGGCCACAATATGCATGCTAATCATCTAGCAATGCAACAACAACAACAACTCAAGAATAGACATATGCTCATACTCTAAGCCATAAAACAGTCTATTCACAAATGCATACATAACTGATACATTCACAGCATCATGCATACCATCACACATCAACACATTTTATCACAAAAGCATATCATATCATGCCGCATAATCAAACACAGTATTAGCACACTCTACTAATACCTAGACTACTCAAAACAACGGGAAATGATCCCTACTACGTCATACATCAGCTAAGTTACATCACTCAGCCTAAACAACCAAAAACTACACAACAACAGTTCAGGAAAACCACAAGTCTGTCCATACGCGTATTGCCTATGCCCATACGCGTATGGCGCGTTTCCTCGCCCAACCCATACGCGTATCATCTGTCCCATACGCGTATGCTACGCGTACCACTCTCCCATACGCGTACCAACAGAGACAATTTCACGTTCAAAACATCATCTTTCTCACCCATACGCGTAAGGCCTCATCCATACGCGTACCAGCCATATCATACGCGTACTGCCTAGTGCCATACGCGTATGACCAGAAACCAGAATTTCCAGATCTGCAATGGCTTTTCCTGCTACGAGATCTATCCAATTCCACCTTCCACAGTCCAAATTTTACACACAATTCATTCATCTCATCTAACACGAATCATACACTTTCGATTTCACAAATTGCTAACCTTTCTACCTCTAATTCCTACGAATTTCTTCAATTTTAATCCCAATTTCGTTCATCCCCAAAAGTTCACAAATTCGTCATACATCATTCAAATCAGAGGCAAATCAATGGTTCCTCACTACCCATCACATATTATCCCATAATACCCATTAATCGATGATAAACCCCCCTTACCTGAGTTAATCCGGCAGCTTTGAGCTTCAAGCTTTTCCTTCCTTCAACCTTCGTTCTCTGGCTCTTTTCCCTTTCTGTCTCTTTTCCCTTTTCACGTGAAAAATAACTTTTACCAAAAATGGGATTTTTCTAAATTCCAACTTATATATTTTCCAATAATTATTATCCCAATAATAATAATAATAATTCCAAAATAATAATAATAATAATCCAATTATCTAATTAAATTAATAAATATATTATTAACTTAATTTAAATAATTATCATATTATTATCGGGGTGTTACAAAACCCATGAAATTTGATTGAATTGTGGGAATGATGAAAAAGATGGTGTTAAACCCATGAAATTTGATTGAATTTGTGGAATGATCAAAATGTTGATGCTAAACCCATGAAACTTGATTGAATGGTAGGCATGATGAAAATGTTGATGTTAAACCCATGAAATTTGATTGAATTGTGGTAATGATAAAAATGATGATGTTAAACCCATGAAATTTGATTGAATTGTGAGAATGATGAAAAAGATGATGTTAAACCCATGAAATTTGATTGAATTTGTGGAATGAAGAAAATGTTGATGCTAAACCCATGAAACTTGATTGAATGGTAGGCATGATGAAAATGTTGATGTTAAACCCATGAAATTTGATTGAATTGTGGTAACGACAAAAATGATGATGTTAAACCCATGAAATTTGATTGAATTGTGAAAATGATGAAAAAGATGATGTTAAACCCATAAAATTTGATTGAATTGTGTGCATGATGAAAATGTTGTTAGTAAACCCATGAAATTTTATTGAGTGGTAGGCATGATGAAAATGTTGATGTTAAACCCATGAAATTTGATTGAATTGTGGGAAAGATAAAAATGATGATGTTAAACTCATGAAATTTGATTGAATTATGGGAATGATGAAAATGATGATGTTAAACCCATGAAATTTGATTGAATTATGGGAATGATGAAAATGATGATGTTAAACCCATGAAATTTGATTGAATTGTGGGAATGATGAAAATGTTGATGTTAAACCCATGAAATTTGATTGAATTGTGGGAATGACGAAAATGTTGTTTTATACCCATGAAATTTGATTGGATTGTGGAATGATGAAAATGTTGTAGTGAAACCTATGAAATTTGATTGAATTATGGAAATGATGAAATATTGATGTTATACCCATGAACTTTGATTGAATTCTGTGAATAATGAAAATGTTGTTGTTAAACCCATGAAATTTGATTCAATTGCGGGAATGATGAAAATGTTGATGTTAAACCCATGAAATTTGATTCAGTTGTGGGAATGATGAAAATGTTGATGTTAAACCCATGAAATTTGATTGAATTGTGGGAATGATGAAAATGATGATGTTAAACCCATGAAATTTGATTGAATTGCGGGAATGATGAAAATGTTGATGTTAAACCCATGAAATTTGATTCAGTAGTGGGAATGATGAAAATGTTGATGCTAAACCCATGAAATTTGATTGAATTGTGGGTATGATGAAAATGATGATGTTAAACCCATGAAATTTGATTGAATTGTGGGAATGATGAAATGTTGATGTTAAACCCATGAAATTTAATTGAATTGTGGGACTGATGAAAATGTTGTTATTAAACCCATGAAATTTGATTGAATTGTGTGAATGATGAAAATATTGTTGTTAAACCTTTGAAATTTGATTGAATTGTGTGAATGATGAAAACGTTGTCGTTAAACATATGAAATTTGATTGAATTGTGAAAATGATGAAATATTGATGTTAAACCCATGAAATTGGATTGAATTTTGCGAATGATGAAAATGTTGACGTTAAACCCATGAAATTTGATTGAATTGTTGGAATGATAAAAATGATGATGTTGAACCCATGAAAGTTGATTGAATTGTGGGAATAAATGAAAATATTGTTGTTAAAACCAAGAAATTTGATTGAATTATGTGAATGATGAAAAATTTGTTGTTAAACCCATAAAATTTGATTGAATTGTGTGAATGATGAAAATGTTGTTGCTAAACCCATGAAATTTGATTGCATTGTGGGAATGATGAAAATGTTGATGTTAAACTCATGATATTTGATTGAATTGTGTGAATGATAAAAATGTTGTTGTTAAACCCATGAAATTAGATTGAATTGTGGGAATGATAAAAATGATGATGTTAAACCCATGAAATTTGATTGAATTGTGGGAATGATGAAAAAGATTGTGTTAAACCCATGAAATTTGATTAAATTGTGGGAATGATGAAAAAGATGGTGTTAAACCCGTGAAATTTGATTGAATTTGTGGAATGATGAAAATGTTGATGCTAAACCAATGAAACTTGATTGAATGGTAGGCATGATGAAAATGTTGATGTTAAACCCATGAAATTTGATTGAATTGTGGTAATGATAAAAATGATGATGTTAAACCCATGAAATTTGATTGAATTGTGGGAATGATGAAAAAGATGACGTTAAACCCATAAAATTTGATTGAATTGTGTGCATGATGAAAATGTTGTTGTTAAACCCATGAAATTAGATTGAATTGTGGGAATGATAAAAATGATGATGTTAAACCCATGAAATTTGATTGAATTGTGGGAATGATGAAAAAGATGGTGTTAAACCCATGAAATTTGATTAAATTGTGGGAATGATGAAAAAGATGGTGTTAAACCCATGAAATTTGATTGAATTTGTGGAATGATGAAAATGTTGATGCTAAACCCATGAAACTTGATTGAATGGTAGGCATGATGAAAATGTTGATGTTAAACCCATGAAATTTGATTGAATTGTGGGAAAGATAAAAATGATGATGTTAAACTTATGAAATTTGATTGAATTATGGGAATGATGAAAATGATGATGTTAAACCCATGAAATTTGATTGAATTATGGGAATGATGAAAATGATGATGTTAAACCCATGAAATTTGATTGAATTGTGGGAATGATGAAAATGTTGATGTTAAACCCATGAAATTTGATTGAATTGTGGGAATGAGGAAAATGTTGTTATTATACCCATGAAATTTGATTGGATTGTGTGAATGATGAAAATGTTGTAGTTAAACCTATGAAATTTGATTGAATTATGGAAATGATGAAATATTGATGTTATACCCATGAACTTTGATTGAATTCTGTGAATAATGAAAATGTTGTTGTTAAACCCATGAAATTTGATTCAATTGCGGGAATGATGAAAATGTTGATGTTAAACCCATGAAATTTGATTCAGTTGTGGGAATGATGAAAATGTTGATGTTAAACCCATGAAATTTGATTGAATTGTGGGAATGATGAAAATGATGATGTTAAACCCATGAAATTTGATTGAATTGCGGGAATGATGAAAATGTTGATGTTAAACCCATGAAATTTGATTCAGTAGTGGGAATGATGAAATGTTGATGCTAAACCCATGAAATTTGATTGAATTGTGGGTATGATGAAAATGATGATGTTAAACCCATGAAATTTGATTGAATTGTGGAATGATGAAAATGTTGATGTTAAACCCATGAAATTTAATTGAATTGTGGGACTGATGAAAATGTTGTTATTAAACCCATGAAATTTGATTGAATTGTGTGAATGATGAAAATATTGTTGTTAAACCTTTGAAATTTGATTGAATTGTGTGAATGATGAAAACGTTGTCGTTAAACATATGAAATTTGATTGAATTGTGAAAATGATGAAATATTGATGTTAAACCCATGAAATTGGATTGAATTTTGCGAATGATGAAAATGTTGATGTTAAACCCATGAAATTTGATTGAATTGTTGGAATGATAAAAATGATGATGTTGAACCCATGAAAGTTGATTGAATTGTGGGAATAAATGAAAATATTGTTGTTAAAACCAAGAAATTTGATTGAATTATGTGAATGATGAAAAATTTGTTGTTAAACCCATAAAATTTGATTGAATTGTGTGAATGATGAAAATGTTGTTGCTAAACCCATGAAATTTGATTGCATTGTGGGAATGATGAAAATGTTGATGTTAAACTCATGAAATTTGATTGAATTGTGTGAATGATGAAAATGTTGTTGTTAAACCCATGAAATTTGATTGAATTGTGGGAATGATGAAAATGATGATGTTAAACCCATGAAATTTGATTGAATTGCGGGAATGATGAAAATGTTGATGTTAAACCCATGAAATTTGATTCAGTAGTGGGAATGATGAAAATGTTGATGCTAAACCCATGAAATTTGATTGAATTGTTGGTATGATGAAAATGATGATGTTAAACCCATGAAATTTGATTGAATTGTGGGAATGATGAAAATGTTGATGTTAAACCCATGAAATTTAATTGAATTGTGGGACTGATGAAAATGTTGTTATTAAACCCATGAAATTTGATTGAATTGTGTGAATGATGAAAATATTGTTGTTAAACCTTTGAAATTTGATTGAATTGTGTGAATGATGAAAACGTTGTCGTTAAACATATGAAATTTGATTGAATTGTGAAAATGATGAAATATTGATGTTAAACCCATGAATTGGATTGAATTTTGCGAATGATGAAATGTTGATGTTAAACCCATGAAATTTGATTGAATTGTTGGAATGATAAAAATGATGATGTTGAACCCATGAAAGTTGATTGAATTGTGGGAATAAATGAAAATATTGTTGTTAAAACCAAGAAATTTGATTGAATTATGTGAATGATGAAAAATTTGTTGTTAAATGTAACGCCCTTCTAAAATACCCCAAATTATTATAATTAAAATAACAATATATTCATCAGAGTAATTATGCCCCGAAGGGTGTCACACAATCATTTCACAAAATCATTAAAATATCCTGTCATGCTCATTTATTTAATCAAAGTAAGGTTCTTTGCATAATTCGTAGCGGAACAAAATTCATCTCAATGTAAAACATCTAACACAATACATGTAAATCATCCAACAACCAATATCAATTTAATTAAAACATCCCCTCCCGATGTTACATCTATCAGAGCATGACCCATAAGAACTACTCTAGACTCCAAGCATAAGCTTCTACTCAACTCATTTCTCGTTACCTGAAAAATAGGCGTAAGGGTGAGTTCCTCAATCAATATAATAAGCATTATAGAACAACATGTAATGCTAAGTAATTAACACATTAATTCACCCTAATTAGACTACGCATTCAGCAACAGTAATATCCATTCAAACATCATACTCAACAGTACAAATCTCCATCATATTCAATCATTAACAACACAACACAAACACACATATGATACTGGAATACATCCATTCATATCATATGCCATACATTCATTATGCAATGAGACTCTATGCATGCGGTACCGACTATTTGTGAACATATAGTTCAACCTCACCGTCCAAATCCAGGCACGGCTACCAAGCTCACTAGTCCCACTCATTTGAGACATAGTGACTCACTCACTAATTCCTCACCATGGGAATTAGCTACCACCCCAAATGGGCCATGAAATGCACGCTACTCACCTAGCATGCAAACAATCAAACACAGTCCAAAAATGACTAAACTCACTAATTCCTCACCATGGGAATTAGCTACCACCCGAAGGCCACAATATGCATGCTAATCACCTAGCAATGCAACATCAACAATAATCACGAATAGACACATGCTCACACTCTAAGCCACA
This sequence comes from Lathyrus oleraceus, assembly GCF_024323335.1. NCBI lineage: Eukaryota > Viridiplantae > Streptophyta > Magnoliopsida > Fabales > Fabaceae > Lathyrus > Lathyrus oleraceus. The sequence goes on along the minus strand of NW_026112869.1, from coordinate 17,697 downwards.
AGATAGTCTATTCACAATGCATACATTCACAACATCATGTATACCATCACACATTGTCAACACAATTTATCACAAAAGCATATTATATCATGCCACATAATCAAACACAGTATTAGCACGCTCTACTAATACCTATACTACTCAAAACAACGGGAAATGATCCCTATCACATCATACCTCAGCTAAGTCGCGTCACTCAGCCTAAACAGTCAAAAACTGCACAACAGTAACACAGAAAATCACAATTCTGCCCATACGCGTATTGCCTCTACCATACGCGTATTGCCCACGCCTGGCCAAACCCATACGCGTAATGCCCACTCTCATACGCGTATTGCGCATTTCCTCGCCCAACTCATACGCGTATCACCTGTCTCATACGCGTATGCTACGCGTAACAATCTCCCATTACGCGTACCACCAGAGACCAATTCACGTTCAAAATGTCATCTTTTTCTCCCATACGCGTAAGGCTTCCCCCATACGCGTACCAACATCTCATACGCGTATTGCCTAGTGCCATACGCGTATGACCAGAACCAGAGCTCACAGATCTGCAATGGCTTTCTCTGCTACGAGATCTACCAATTCCACCTTCTACAATCCAATTTTCACACAAAATTCCTTCCTATTGTCTAACTCAAAACAGATCCTATTCGATTCCACAAGGTTTAACGTTTCCACACTAATTCCTACGAATTCTTCAATTATATTCCAATTTTCGTTCCTCTCAACAGTTCACAAATTCAACATATATTATCCAATCATAGGTAAAACAATGGTCTATCACTACCCAGTACATATCATCCCATAATACCCGTTAATTGATGATAAAACCCCCTTACCTGAGTTAATCCGGCAGCTTCCGAGCTCCAAGCTTCTCCTTCCTTCAACCTTCGTTCTCTGGCTTTTTGCCCTTTCTGCCTCTTTTCCCTTTTCACGTGAAAACAATAAACCTTTTTACCAAATGGGACCTTTTTACTGATTTCCACTTTTATCCCAATTATAAAAAATAATCCAATATAATAATCCCTATAATTATTATTCCAAAAATAATAATTAATCCAAACTTCCAATTATTCAATTAAATTAATAAATAAAATATTAATTTAAATTAAATAATTAGCTTATTTTAATTGGGGTGTTACAACTCTCCCCCACTAAAAGAGTTTTCGTCCTCGAAAACATACCTCAATCGAACAACTCCGGATAAGACTCCTTCATCTGGCTCTCCAGTTCCCAAGTCACATTGCCACCTGCTGGTCCTTCCCAAGCTACCTTCACCAAGGCAATCTCTTTACCCCGCAACTGCTTCAACTCTCGATCCTCGATCCTCATAGGTGATGTTTCAACAGTCAGGTTATCTCTCACCTGTACATCATCTACTTGGACTACATGTGACGGATCATGAATGTATCTCCTCAACTGAGACACATGAAAAACATCATGCAAGTTCGCAAGCGACGGCGGTAAAGCGATACGATAGGCTACCTCTCCTATCCTCTCCAAAATCTAATAAGGACCAATAAATCGAGGTGTCAACTTCTTCGACTTCAAAGCTCGACCAACACCAGTTATCGGAGTAACACGAAGAAACACATGGTCTCCCTCTTGAAACTCAAGTGACTTCCTCCTCTTATCATGATAACTCTTCTGACGACTCTGAGCAATTCTCATCTTCTCCTGAATCATCTTAATCTTTTCTGTAGTTTGTTGAACAATCTCCGGTCCAACCACAGCACTCTCACCGGACTCATACCAACATAAAGGTGTCCGACATCTCCTACCATACAAAGCTTCAAACGGTGCCATACCAATACTCGAATGAAAACTATTGTTGTAGGTAAACTCAATCAAAGGCAAATAACAATCCCAAGCACCTCCCTTTTCCAAAACACAAGCTCTCAAAAGATCCTCTAGTGACTGAATCGTCCTCTCCGTCTGACCATCAGTCTGCGGATGATATGCAGAACTCAATCTCAGCTTAGTTCCCAAAGCCCTCTGCAAACCTTCCCAGAACTTTGATGTAAATCTAGGATCTCTGTCCGAAACAATACTCGACGGAATACCATGCAAACTCACAATCTTCTCAATATACAACTCAGCTAGCCTCTCTAACGGATAGTCCATTCTAATCGGAATGAAATGAGCCGACTTCGTCAATCTATCAACAATCACCCAAATAGCCTCAAAATTCTTACTTGTCCTTGGCAAACCAGAAACAAAATCCATACTGATACTGTCCCACTTCCACTCTGGAATAGCCAACGGTTGCATTAGCTCAGACGGCTTCTGATGCTCAATCTTTGACTTCTGACAAGTCAAACAGGAATACACAAAACTTGCAATTTCTCTTTTCATTCCCGGCCACCAAAATAATCTTTTCAAATCATGATACATCTTTGTAGCTCCAGGATGAATACTCAAGCCACTACGATGTCCTTCCTCAAGAATACTCTTCTTAAGCTCAGTAACATCCGGAATACACACCCGGTCACCAAATCTCAAAACACCATTCTCATCAACTCTGAATTCACCACCTTGACCTTGATTCACTAAAGTCAACTTATCAACCAAAACCATATCAGATCTCTGACCTTCTCTGATCTCATCCAGAATGCCACTTGTTAATCTCAACATTCCCAGTTTAACACTATTGTGAGTACTCTCACACACCAAACTCAAATCTCTAAACTGCTCAATTAAATCCAATTCCCTAACCATTAACATAGACATATGTAATGATTTCCGACTCAACGCATCAGCCACTACATTTGCTTTACCCGGATGGTAATTCAAACCAAAGTCATAATCCTTCAGAAATTCTAACCATCTTCTCTGTCTCATATTCAGCTCTTTCTGATCGAACAAATACTTTAAACTCTTATGGTCACTGAAAACTTCAAATCTCGACCCATACAAATAATGCCTCCATAACTTTAGAACAAATACCACAGCTGCCAACTCTAAATCATGCGTCGGATAGTTCCTCTCATGAACCCTTAGTTGTCTCGAAGCATAAGCTATAACCTGCTTATTCTGCATCAACACACCACCTAGACCCAACAATGAAGCATCACAATAAACCTCAAATGGTTCCGACGAACTCGGTAATATCAGAATAGGAGCAGTAGTTAACCTTCTCTTTAACTCTTGGAAACCTTCTTCACATTTTGAATCCCAAACAAACGCTTGCCCCTTTCTAGTCAACATCGTCAACGGTAACGCCAACTTAGAGAATCCCTCAATAAATTTCCTATAGTAACCTGCAAGTCCAAGAAAACTCCTTATCTCAGAAACCGACTTCGGAGCTTCCCACTTAGATACCGCTTCTATCTTAGAAGGATCAACAGCAACACCACCTCTTGAAATCACATGACCAAGAAAACTAACCTCTTCTAACCAAAATTCACACTTTGACAGTTTAGCAAATAACTTCTTTTCTCGTAGAACTTCCAACACCACTCTCAAATGTCCAGCATGCTCTTCTTCAGATTTCGAATACACCAAAATGTCATCAATAAACACCACGACAAACTGATCTAGATACGGATGAAAAATCCTATTCATATACTCCATAAATACTCCAGGCGCATTAGTCACACCGAAAGGCATTACAGAATACTCATAATGTCCATACCTCGTTCTGAAAGCAGTCTTCTGAATATCTTCAGTTTTCACACGTATCTGATGATACCCAGATCTCAAGTCTATCTTGCTGAACACACTAGCACCAACCAATTGATCCATCAAATCATCAATCCTCGGTAAAGGATACCGATTCTTGATCGTCACTTTATTCAATTGCCTGTAGTCCACACACAACCTCATAGTACCTTCCTTCTTCTTAACCAATAGCACTGGTGCACCCCACGGTGACACACTCGGACGAATGAATTTCTTATCCAACAGATCTTCCAACTGACTCTTCAATTCAGCTAACTCAACAGCAGACATACGATAAGGAGCCATCGATATCGGTATAGTACCAGGTACTAAGTCAATCGAGAACTCAACTTCACGCTCTGGAGGCAATTCATTCACCTCTTCCGGAAACACATCAGGAAAATCACACACCACAGCTAGATCGCCAATCACCAGTTTATCTTTAGCCTCCAAAGTCGCTAACAGCATAAACAGCTCTGCCCCATCAGCCACTTCCTCATTCACTTGCCTTGCTGATAGAAACAAACTCTTTCCTTCCTCAATCTCAGGAATTATCACAGTCTTATCAAAACAATTGATATAGACTCGGTTACCCACCAACCAGTTCATACCCAGAATAACATCAATCTGTACTAGAGGAAGACATACAAGGTCTATCCCAAAGTCTCTACCAAAAATACTCAAAGGACAATTCAAACAAACTGAAGTAGTAGTCACTGAACCCTTCGCAGGAGTATCAATCACCATACTACCCAACATCTCAGATATCTCTAACTTAAGTTTCAAAGCACAATCCAAGGATATAAAAGAATGAGTCGCACCTGTGTCAATAATAGCTACAAGAGGAAAGCCATTAATATAACACGTACCTCGGATCAAACGCTCATCTGCAAAAGTCTCAGAACCTGATAAAGCAAAAACCTTGCCTCCCGACTGATTCTCTTTCTTCGGCTTAGGACACTGCGGACTGATATGACCCAACTCTCCACAGTTGAAACAAGTCACAGTCTTCAACCGGCAATCTGCAGCCAAATGACCACCTTTTCCACATTTGAAACACTTCTTCTCATTACTGGTACACTCATGGATACGATGTCCAGCTTGACCACATCTGTAACACTTGGCAGGAGCACTAGAATCTCCCCCACTAGGCCTCTTCATCCCACTCTGCCTCTGAAAACCTTTGCCAGCTGCATACGGTTTTCCACGATCAGTCTGATTCTTGCCTTTCCTATCAACTCTCTGCTGATAGCTCTCAGCTCTAGCCTTGGAATCCTGTTCAAAAATCCTGCAACAGTCCACCAAATCAGAAAACACTCTAATCCTTTGATACCCAATAGCCTGCTTGATCTCGGGACGCAACCCGTTCTCAAACTTCACACACTTGGAAAATTCCCCAGCAGCTTCAGCATAGGGAGTATAATACTTCGACAGCTCTGTGAACTTAGCAGCATACTCCGTAACAGACCTGTTACCCTGCTTCAATTCCAAGAACTCAATCTCTTTCTTTCCTCTGACATCCTCGGGAAAATACTTCCTCAGAAACCTCTCTCTGAACACAGCCCAAGAAATCTCAGCATTTCCAGCAGTTTCCAACTCAGTGCGGGTAGCAACCCACCAATCATCAGCTTCCTCTGACAGCATATGTGTACCGAACCTGACCTTCTGGTTATCAGCACACTCAGTTACTCTGAAGATCCTCTCAATCTCCTTCAACCACTTCTGAGCACCATCTGGATCGTATGCTCCCTTGAACATTGGAGGGTTGTTCTTCTGGAACTCGCTCAGTTGACGAGAAGCTCCCATTCCCACAACATTCGGATTCCCTCCAAGTACCCCAGCTAGCATACCCAGAGCCTCAGCAATCGCAGCATCATCTCTACCTCTTCCAGCCATCTCTATTCTGAAACCCAAACAAGCTAAACAAATAAGTACTGATAGGGTTACACAACACCTATCCCGTACAGGGGAAACAGAATAATTACGACTCGACACGACCGACTATGCTCTGATACCACTAATGTAACGCCCTTCTAAAATACCCCAAATTATTATAATTAAAATAACAATATATTCATCAGAGTAATTATGCCCCGAAGGGTGTCACACAATCATTTCACAAAATCATTAAAATATCCTGTTATGCTCATTTATTTAATCAAAGTAAGGTTCTTTGCATAATTCGTAGCGGAACAAAATTCATCTCAATGTAAAACATGTAACACAATACATGTAAATCATCCAACAACCAATATCAATTTAATTAAAACATCCCCTCCCGATGTTACATCTATCAGAGCATGACCCATAAGAACTACTCTAGACTCCAAGCATAAGCTTCTACTCAACTCATTTCTCGTTACCTGAAAAATAGGCGTAAGGGTGAGTTCCTCAATCAATATAATAAGCATTATAGAACAACATGTAATGCTAAGTAATTAACACATTAATTCACCCTAATTAGACTACGCATTCAGCAACAGTAATATCCATTCAAACATCATACTCAACAGTACAAATCTCCATCATATTCAATCATTAACAACACAACACACAACACACATATGATACTGGAATACATCCATTCATATCATATGCCATACATTCATTATGCAATGAGACTCTATGCATGCGGTACCGACTATTTGTGAACATATAGTTCAACCTCACCGTCCAAATCCAGGCACGGCTACCAAGCTCACTAGTCCCACTCATTTGAGACATAGTGACTCACTCACTAATTCCTCACCATGGGAATTAGCTACCACCCCAAATGGGCCATGAAATGCACGCTACTCACCTAGCATGCAAACAATCAACAACAGTCCAAAAATGACTAAACTCACTAATTCCTCACCATGGGAATTAGCTACCACCCGAAGGCCACAATATGCATGCTAATCACCTAGCAATGCAACATCAACAATAATCACGAATAGACACATGCTCACACTCTAAGCCACAAGATAGTCTATTCACAATGCATACATTCACAACATCATGTATACCATCACACATTGTCAACACAATTTATCACAAAAGCATATTATATCATGCCACATAATCAAACACAGTATTAGCACGCTCTACTAATACCTATACTACTCAAAACAACGGGAAATGATCCCTATCACATCATACCTCAGCTAAGTCGCGTCACTCAGCCTAAACAGTCAAAAACTGCACAACAGTAACACAGAAAATCACAATTCTGCCCATACGCGTATTGCCTCTACCATACGCGTATTGCCCACGCCTGGCCAAACCCATACGCGTAATGCCCACTCTCATACGCGTATTGCGCATTTCCTCGCCCAACTCATACGCGTATCACCTGTCTCATACGCGTATGCTACGCGTAACAATCTCCCATTACGCGTACCACCAGAGACCAATTCACGTTCAAAATGTCATCTTTTTCTCCCATACGCGTAAGGCTTCCCCCCATACGCGTACCAACATCTCATACGCGTATTGCCTAGTGCCATACGCGTATGACCAGAAACCAGAGCTCACAGATCTGCAATGGCTTTCTCTGCTACGAGATCTACCCAATTCCACCTTCTACAATCCAATTTTCACACAAAATTCCTTCCTATTGTCTAACTCAAAACAGATCCTATTCGATTCCACAAGGTTTAACGTTTCCACACTAAATTCCTACGAATTCTTCAATTATATTCCAATTTTCGTTCCTCTCAACAGTTCACAAATTCAACATATATTATCCAATCATAGGTAAAACAATGGTCTATCACTACCCAGTACATATCATCCCATAATACCCGTTAATTGATGATAAACCCCCCTTACCTGAGTTAATCCGGCAGCTTCCGAGCTCCAAGCTTCTCCTTCCTTCAACCTTCGTTCTCTGGCTTTTTGCCCTTTCTGCCTCTTTTCCCTTTTCACGTGAAAACAATAAACCTTTTTACCAAATGGGACCTTTTTACTGATTTCCACTTTTATCCCAATTATAAAATAATAATCCAATAATAATAATCCCTATAATTATTATTCCAAAAAAATAATAATATTAATCCAAACTTCCAATTATTCAATTAAATTAATAAATAAAATATTAATTTAAATTAAATAATTAGCTTATTTTAATTGGGGTGTTACATTAAACCCATAAAATTTGATTGAATTGTGTGAATGATGAAAATGTTATTGCTAAACCCATGAAATTTGATTGCATTGTGGGAATGATGAAAATGTTGATGTTAAACTCATGAAATTTGATTGAATTGTGTGAATGATAAAAATGTTGTTGTTAAACCCATGAAATTAGATTGAATTGTGGGAATGATAAAAATGATGATGTTAAACCCATGAAACTTGATTGAATTGTGGGAATGATGAAAAAGATTGTGTTAAACCCATGAAATTTGATTAAATTGTGGGAATGATGAAAAAGATGGTGTTAAACCCGTGAAATTTGATTGAATTTGTGGAATGATGAAAATGTTGATGCTAAACCAATGAAACTTGATTGAATGGTAGGCATGATGAAAATGTTGATGTTAAACCCATGAAATTTGATTGAATTGTGGTAATGATAAAAATGATGATGTTAAACCCATGAAATTTGATTGAATTATGGGAATGATGAAAATGATGATGTTAAACCCATGAAATTTGATTGAATTATGGGAATGATGAAAATGATGATGTTAAACCCATGAAATTTGATTGAATTGTGGGAATGATGAAAATGTTGATGTTAAACCCATGAAATTTGATTGAATTGTGGGAATGAGGAAAATGTTGTTATTATACCCATGAAATTTGATTGGATTGTGTGAATGATGAAAATGTTGTAGTTAAACCTATGAAATTTGATTGAATTATGGAAATGATGAAATATTGATGTTATACCCATGAACTTTGATTGAATTCTGTGAATAATGAAAATGTTGTTGTTAAACCCATGAAATTTGATTCAATTGCGGGAATGATGAAAATGTTGATGTTAAACCCATGAAATTTGATTCAGTTGTGGGAATGATGAAAATGTTGATGTTAAACCCATGAAATTTGATTGAATTGTGGGAATGATGAAAATGATGATGTTAAACCCATGAAATTTGATTGAATTGCGGGAATGATGAAAATGTTGATGTTAAACCCATGAAATTTGATTCAGTAGTGGGAATGATGAAAATGTTGATGCTAAACCCATGAAATTTGATTGAATTGTTGGTATGATGAAAATGATGATGTTAAACCCATGAAATTTGATTGAATTGTGGGAATGATGAAAATGTTGATGTTAAACCCATGAAATTTAATTGAATTGTGGGACTGATGAAAATGTTGTTATTAAACCCATGAAATTTGATTGAATTGTGTGAATGATGAAAATATTGTTGTTAAACCTTTGAAATTTGATTGAATTGTGTGAATGATGAAAAAGTTGTCGTTAAACATATGAAATTTGATTGAATTGTGAAAATGATGAAATATTGATGTTAAACCCATGAAATTGGATTGAATTTTGCGAATGATGAAAATGTTGATGTTAAACCCATGAAAATTGATTGAATTGTTGGAATGATAAAAATGATGATGTTGAACCCATGAAAGTTGATTGAATTGTGGGAATAAATGAAAATATTGTTGTTAAAACCAAGAAATTTGATTGAATTATGTGAATGATGAAAAATTTGTGTTGTTAAACCCATAAAATTGATTGAATTGTGTGAATGATGAAAATGTTGTTGCTAAACCCATGAAATTTGATTGCATTGTGGGAATGATGAAAATGTTGATGTTAAAACTCATGAAATTGATTGAATTGTGTGAATGATAAAAATGTTGTTGTTAAACCCATGAAATTAGATTGAATTGTGGGAATGATAAAAATGATGATGTTAAACCCATGAAATTTGATTGAATTGTGGGAATGATGAAAAAGATGGTGTTAAACCCATGAAATTTGATTGAATTTGTGGAATGATGAAAATGTTGATGCTAAACCCATGAAACTTGACTGAATGGTAGGCATGATGAAAAAGATGATGTTAAACCCATAAAATTTGATTGAATTGTGTGCATGATGAAAATGTTGTTGTTAAACCCATGAAATTAGATTGAATTGTGGGAATGATAAAAATGATGATGTTAAACCCATGAAATTTGATTGAATTGTGGGAATGATGAAAAAGATGGTGTTAAACCCATGAAATTTGATTAAATTGTGGGAATGATGAAAAAGATGGTGTTAAACCCATGAAATTTGATTGAATTTGTGGAATGATGTAAATGTTGATGCTAAACCCATGAAACTTGATTGAATGGTAGGCATGATGAAAATGTTGATGTTAAACCCATGAAATTTGATTGAATTGTGTGCATGATGAAAATGATGTTGTTAAACCCATGAAATTAGATTGAATTGTGGGAATGATAAAAATGATGATGTTAAACCCATGAAATTTGATTGAATTGTGGGAATGATGAAAAAGATGGTGTTAAACCCATGAAATTTGATTAAATTGTGGGAATGATGAAAAAGATGGTGTTAAACCCATGAAATTTGATTGAATTTGTGGAATGATGTAAATGTTGATGCTAAACCCATGAAACTTGATTGAATGGTAGGCATGATGAAAATGTTGATGTTAAACCCATGAAATTTGATTGAATTGTGGGAAAGATAAAAATGATGATGTTAAACTTATGAAATTTGATTGAATTATGGGAATGATGAAAATGATGATGTTAAACCCATGAAATTTGATTGAATTATGGGAATGATGAAAATGATGATGTTAAACCCATGAAATTTGATTGAATTGTGGGAATGATGAAAATGTTGATGTTAAACCCATGAAATTGATTGAATTGTGGAATGAGGAAAATGTTGTTATTATACCCATGAAATTGATTGGATTGTGTGAATGATGAAAATGTTGTAGTTAAACCTATGAAATTTGATTGAATTATGGAAATGATGAAATATTGATGTTATACCCATGAACTTTGATTGAATTCTGTGAATAATGAAAATGTTGTTGTTAAACCCATGAAATTTGATTCAATTGCGGGAATGATGAAATGTTGATGTTAAACCCATGAAATTGATTCAGTTGTGGGAATGATGAAAATGTTGATGTTAAACCCATGAAATTTGATTGAATTGTGGGAATGATGAAAAAGTGATGATGTTAAACCCATGAAATTTGATTGAATTGCGGGAATGATGAAAATGTTGATGTTAAACCCATGAAATTTGATTCAGTAGTGGGAATGATGAAAATGTTGATGCTAAACCCATGAAATTTGATTGAATTGTTGGTATGATGAAAATGATGATGTTAAACCCATGAAATTTGATTGAATTGTGGGAATGATGAAAATGTTGATGTTAAACCCATGAAATTTAATTGAATTGTGGGACTGATGAAAATGTTGTTATTAAACCCATGAAATTTGATTGAATTGTGTGAATGATGAAAATATTATTGTTTAAACCTTTGAAATTTGATTGAATTGTGTGAATGATGAAAACGTTGTCGTTAAACATATGAAATTTGATTGAATTGTGAAAATGATGAAATACTGATGTTAAAACCATGAAATTGGATTGAATTTTGCGAATGATGAAAATGTTGATGTTAAACCCATGAAATTTGATTGAATTGTTGGAATGATAAAAATGATGATTGAACCCATGAAAGTTGATTGAATTGTGGGAATAAATGAAAATATTGTTGTTAAAACAAGAAATTGATTGAATTATGTGAATGATGAAAAATTGTTGTTAAACCCATAAAATTGATTGAATTGTGTGAATGATGAAAATGTTGTTGCTAAACCCATGAAATTTGATTGCATTGTGGGAATGATGAAAATGTTGATGTTAAACTCATGAAATTTGATTGAATTGTGTGAATGATAAAAAGTTGTTGTTAAACCATGAAATTAGATTGAATTGTGGGAATGATAAAAATGATGATGTTAAACCAATGAAATTTGATTGAATTGTGGGAATGATGAAAAAGATTGTGTTAAACCCGTGAAATTTGATTAAATTGTGGGAATGATGAAAAAGATGGTGTTAAACCCGTGAAATTTGATTGAATTTGTGGAATGATGAAAATGTTGATGCTAAACCAATGAAACTTGATTGAATGGTAGGCATGATGAAAATGTTGATGTTAACCCATGAAATTTGATTGAATGTGGTAATGATAAAAATGATGATGTTAAACCCATGAAATTTGATTGAATTGTGGGAATGATGAAAAAGATGATGTTAAACCCATAAAATTTGATTGAATTGTGTGCATGATGAAAATGTTGTTGTTAAACCCATGAAATTAGATTGAATTGTGGGAATGATAAAAATGATGATGTTAAACCCATGAAATTTGATTAAATTGTGGGGAATGATGAAAAGATGGTGTTAAACCCATGAAATTTGATTAAATTGTGGGAATGATGAAAAAGATGGTGTTAAACCCATGAAATTTGATTGAATTTGTGGAATGATGAAAATGTTAATGGTAAACCCATGAAACTTGATTGAATGGTAGGCATGATGAAAATGTTGATGTTAAACCCATGAAATTTGATTGAATTGTGGGAAAGATAAAAATGATGATGTTAAACTTATGAAATTTGATTGAATTATGGGAATGATGAAAATGATGATGTTAAACCCATGAAATTTGATTGAATTATGGGAATGATGAAAATGATGATGTTAAACCCATGAAATTTGATTGAATTGTGGGAATGATGAAAATGTTGATGTTAAACCCATGAAATTTGATTGAATTGTGGGAATGAGGAAAATGTTGTTATTATACCCATGAAATTTGATTGGATTGTGTGAATGATGAAAATGTTGTAGTTAAACCTATGAAATTTGATTGAATTATGGAAATGATGAAATATTGATGTTATACTCATGAACTTTGATTGAATTCTGTGAATAATGAAAATGTTGTTGTTAAACCCATGAAATTTGATTCAATTGCGGGAATGATGAAAATGTTGATGTTAAACCCATGAAATTTGATTCAGTTGTGGGAATGATGAAAATGTTGATGTTAAACCCATAAAATTTGATTGAATTGTGGGAATGATGAAAATGATGATGTTAAACCCATGAAATTTGATTGAATTGCGGGAATGATGAAAATGTTGATGTTAAACCCATGAAATTTGATTCAGTAGTGGGAATGATAAAAATGTTGATGCTAAACCCATGAAATTTGATTGAATTGTGGGTATGATGAAAATGATGATGTTAAACCCATGAAATTTGATTGAATTGTGGGAATGATGAAAATGTTGATGTTAAACCCATGAAATTTAATTGAATTGTGGGACTGATGAAAATGTTGTTATTAAACCCATGAAATTTGATTGAATTGTGTGAATGATGAAAATATTGTTGTTAAACCTTTGAAATTTGATTGAATTGTGTGAATGATGAAAACGTTGTCGTTAAACATATGAAATTTGATTGAATTGTGAAAATGATGAAATATTGATGTTAAACCCATGAAATTGGATTGAATTTTGCGAATGATGAAAATGTTGATGTTAAACCCATGAAATTTGATTGAATTGTTGGAATGATAAAAATGATGATGTTGAACCCATGAAAGTTGATTGAATTGTGGGAATAAATGAAAATATGTTGTTAAAACCAAGAAATTTGATTGAATTATGTGAATGATGAAAAATTTGTTGTTAAACCCATAAAATTGATTGAATTGTGTGAATGATGAAAAATGTTGTTGCTAAACCCATGAAATTTGATTGCATTGTGGGAATGATGAAAATGTTGATGTTAAACTCATGAATTGATTGAATTGTGTGAATGATAAAAATGTTGTTGTTAAACCCATGAAATTAGATTGAATTGTGGGAATGATAAAAATGATGATGTTAAACCAATGAAATTTGATTGAATTGTGGGAATGATGAAAAAGATTGTGTTAAACCCATGAAATTTGATTAAATTTGGGAATGATGAAAAAGATGGTGTAAACCCGTGAAATTTGATTGAATTTGTGGAATGATGAAAATGTTGATGCTAAACCAATGAAACTTGATTGAATGGTAGGCATGATGAAAATGTTGATGTTAAACCCATGAAATTTGATTGAATTGTGGTAATGATAAAAATGATGATGTTAAACCCATGAAATTTGATTGAATGTGGGAATGATGAAAAAGATGATGTTAAACCATAAAATTTGATTGAATTGTGTGCATGATGAAAATGTTGTTGTTAAACCCATGAAATTAGATTGAATTGTGGGAATGATAAAAATGATGATGTTAAACCCATGAAATTTGATTAAATTGTGGGAATGATGAAAAAGATGGTGTTAAACCCATGAAATTTGATTAAATTGTGGGAATGATGAAAAAGATGGTGTTAAACCCATGAAATTTGATTGAATTTGTGGAATGATGAAATGTTAATGGTAAACCCATGAAACTTGATTGAATGGTAGGCATGATGAAAATGTGATGTTAAACCCATGAAATTTGATTGAATTGTGGGAAAGATAAATGATGATGATGTTTAACTTATGAAATTTGATTGAATTATGGGAATGATGAAAATGATGATGTTAAACCCATGAAATTTGATTGAATTATGGGAATGATGAAAATGATGATGTTAAACCCATGAAATTTGATTGAATTGTGGGAATGATGAAAATGTTGATGTTAAACCATGAAATTTGATTGAATTGTGGGAATGAGGAAATGTTGTTATTTACCCATGAAATTTGAGTGGATTGTGTGAATGATGAAAATGTTGTAGTTAAACCTATGAAATTTGATTGAATTATGGAAACGATGAAATATTGATGTTATACCCATGAACTTTGATTGAATTCTGTGAATAATGAAAATGTTGTTGTTAAACCCATGAAATTTGATTCAATTGCGGGAATGATGAAAATGTTGTTGTTAAACCCATGAAATTTGATTCAGTTGTGGGAATGATGAAAATGTTGATGTTAAACCCATGAAATTTGATTGAATTGTGGGAATGATGAAAATGATGATGTTAAACCCATGAAATTTGATTGAATTGCGGGACGGGAATGATGAAAATGTTGATGTTAAACCCATGAAATTTGATTCAGTAGTGGGAATGATGAAAATGTTGATGCTAAACCCATGAAATTTGATTGAATTGTTGGTATGATGAAAATGATGATGTTAAACCCATGAAATTTGATTGAATTGTGGGAATGATGAAAATGTTGATGTTAAACCCATGAAATTTAATTGAATTGTGGGACTGATGAAAATGTTGTTATTAAACCCATGAAATTTGATTGAATTGTGTGAATGATGAAAATATTGTTGTTAAACCTTTGAAATTTGATTGAATTGTGTGAATGATGAAAACGTTGTCGTTAAACATATGAAATTTGATTGAATTGTGAAAATGATGAAATATTGATGTTAAACCCATGAAATTGGATTGAATTTTGCGAATGATGAAAATATTGATGTTAAACCCATGAAATTTGATTGAATTGTTGGAATGATAAAAATGATGATGTTAAACCCATGAAATTTGATTGAATTGTGGGAATGATGAAAAAGATGATGTTAAACCCATAAAATTTGATTGAATTGTGTGCATGATGAAAATTATGTTGTTAAACCCATGAAATTAGATTGAATTGTGGGAATGATAAAAATGATGATGTTAAACCCATGAAATTTGATTGAATTGTGGGAATGATGAAAATGATGATGTTAAACCCATGAAATTAGATTGAATTGTGGGAATGATGAAAAAGATGGTGTTAAACCCATGAAATTTGATTAAATTGTGGGAATGATGAAAAAGATGGTGTTAAACCCATGAAATTTGATTGAATTTGTGGAATGATGAAAATGTTGATGCTAAAACCCATGAAACTTGATTGAATGGTAGGCATGATGAAAATGTTGATGTTAACCCCATGAATTTGATTGAATTGTGGTATATGAATAAAATGATGATGTTAAACCATGAAATTTGATTGAATTGTGGGAAAGATGAAAAAGATGATTTGTTAAACCATAAAATTGATTGAATTGTGCATGATGAAAATGTGTTGTTAAACCTTGAAATTAGATTGAATTGTGGGAATGATAAAAATGATGATGTTTAACCCATGAAATTTGATTGAATTGTGGGAATGATGAAAAAGATGGTGTTAAACCCATGAAATTTGATTAAATTGTGGGAATGATGAAAAAGATGGTGTTAAACCCATGAATTTGATTGAATTTGTGGAATGATGAAAATGTGATGCTAAACCCATGAAAACTTGATTGAATGGTAGGCATGATGAAAATGTTGATGTTAAACCCATGAAATTTGATTGAATTGTGGTAATCATAAAAATGATGATGTTAAACCCATGAAATTGATTGAATTGTGGGAATGATGAAAAGATGGTGTTAAACCCATGAAATTGATTGAATTTGTGGAATGATGAAAATGTTGATGCTAAACCCATGAAACTTGACTGAATGGTAGGCATGATGAAAATGTTGATGTTAAACCCATGAAATTTGATTGAATTGTGGTAATGACAAAAATGATGATGTTAAACCCATGAAATTTGATTGAATTGTGGGAATGATGAAAAAGATGGTGTTAAACCCATGAAATTTGATTGAATTGTGGGAATGATGAAAAAGATGGTGTTAAACCCATGAAATTTGATTGAATTGGGGGAATGATGAAAAAGATGGTGTTAAACCCATGAAATTTGATTCAATTGCGGGAATGATGAAAATGTTGATGTTAAACCCATGAAATTTGATTCAGTTGTGGGAATGATGAAAATGTTGATGTTAAACCCATGAAATTTGATTGAATTGTGGGAATGATGAAAATGATGATGTTAAACCCATGAAATTTGATTGAATTGCGGGAATGATGAAAAAGATGGTGTTAAACCCATGAAATTTGATTTTTTGTGGAATGATGAAAATGTTGATGCTAAACCCATGAAACTTGATTGAATGGTAGGCATGATGAAAATGTTGATGTTAAACCCATGAAATTTGATTGAATTGTGGTAATGATAAAAATGATGATGTTAAACCCATGAAATTTGATTGAATTGTGGGAATGATGAAAAAGATGATGTTAAACCCATAAAATTTGATTGAATTGTGTGCATGATGAAAATTATGTTGTTAAACCCATGAAATTAGATTGAATTGTGGGAATGATAAAAATGATGATGTTAAACCCATGAAATTTGATTGAATTGTGGGAATGATGAAAATGATGATGTTAAACCCATGAAATTAGATTGAATTGTGGGAATGATGAAAAAGATGGTGTTAAACCATGAAATTTGATTAAATTGTGGGAATGATGAAAAAGATGGTGTTAAACCATGAAATTTGATTGAATTTGTGGAATGATGAAAATGTTGATGCTAAACCCATGAAACTTGATTGAATGGTAGGCATGATGAAAATGTTGATGTTAACCCCATGAAATTTGATTGAATTGTGGTAATGATAAAAATGATGATGTTAAACCCATGAAATTTGATTGAATGTGGGAATGATGAAAAAGATGATGTTAAACCCATAAAATTTGATTGAATTGTGTGCATGATGAAAATGTTGTTGTTAAACCCTTGAAATTAGATTGAATTGTGGGAATGATAAAAATGATGATGTTTAACCCATGAAATTTGATTGAATTGTGGGAATGATGAAAAAGATGGTGTTAAACCCATGAAATTGATTAAATTGTGGGAATGATGAAAAAGATGGTGTTAAACCATGAAATTTGATTGAATTTGTGGAATGATGAAAATGTTGATGCTAAACCCATGAAACTTGATTGAATGGTAGGCATGATGAAAATGTTGATGTTAAACCCATGAAATTTGATTGAATTGTGGTAATCATAAAAATGATGATGTTAAACCCATGAAATTTGATTGAATTGTGGGAATGATGAAAAGATGGTGTAAACCCATGAAATTTGATTGAATTTGTGGAATGATGAAAATGTTG
>NW_026112868.1:0-56535 GCF_024323335.1 Lathyrus oleraceus | reverse complement strand
GCATTGTTAATTATTTCCCATCAGAGTGCAAATTGTTCGTTCTGTTCTTGAATTCAATCACTCTTCATCCTGATCATCTGAAAGCCGAGGCTATTCCTACGACAAGTTCAAGTTGACAGTTGAAAGGTTGAATAGGCAGCTGTAACACCTCAAAATTTGCCCTCCTCTCTTGGGATTAGCTTAGCATATTGCATTGCATTTCTTAGGTCATTAGGCATTGCATATTTGCATATCATGTGGCAACAAGCAAGCCATTCTCCAAAATCTTGGTCAGAAGATAAAGAGGTTGAGATGCAAGTTGAAGGTTTAATTGAATTGATCACTAACCATCTGAGGATGTGTGATTCAAATTAGGGTTTCATGGTTCCTCAAGGAGGGTTGAGCTTTATCTTGGTTGAAATGATACATCATCATCATGGTTTTATCATCACCAGAGATTCATCATGCTTGATCAGATACCTTGAGATTAGGTTTTGACCTCTGGTCAACCCTAATCATCTGCATTGGGCCAATCAGGGCTTAGCAAGGAGATGAGGTTTTCAATGGATATGGGGATCATCATATGATTATTTGAGCTTATGGAAGCTAGGGTTACATCATTGAGCCATTTCATCAGGGATTTGAGGCTCAAGTGGATCAGTCAAGCTGAAATTCATCTATCAGTCAGAAAAGTCAATGTGGTCAACTGTGCCTGAATTCATGGATTTGGAGGTGGGAGAGGGTTAGAGACACTTCGTTCATGTCTAAACAAGTTTCATTTGACATTTCAAACATCAAGAATGAAGAAATAAAGTCAGATGGAAACTTTCCAAAAATAGAAAGTGACTTGTAATTGAAAACTGCCAAAAATGGAAAGTTTTTCTCCACAAAATTACATGTCCAAAACTTTCAAATGAAACTTTGTCCAACATGAACGTTGTAGATCTTGCTCTCACCTTTCCAAAAAGTCCAAGAACATGAATTTCTCATTTATGGTTGGCAAGTTATGGATGATCATTGTCCAAAAAGTTGAATTTCAAAGTGGCATAACTTTTGATTCACAAGGCCAAATTGAGTGAGGTTTCTTTGAGAAAAATTCATTTGACATGAGCTATCATGATCCATCATTACATTTCATGAAAACTCATCACACAAAAAGTCCATTTTTCAAGTGGACCAATTTTGAAAAAGGGAGGGAAAAAGTGCATTTTGCAAAATAAGCATTGTTTTCACTCCATTCCTTTTGCAACAGCTCACAAATGCCATTTGAAACTTGCTCAAACCAGAAAATTTCACTGTTACATTGCATTGCACATGTGTGGGTGAATTGACCAAATGGCATTTAGCATGAAAATGCATTTTCACTAATCCATTTCATTAGCACTAATTAGGATTAGAATCATGATTAACATCACATATAAAAGATAATTGTAACTGTTTTCACCATAATCATAACAGAATTTCAGATCTAGATCCAAAATTGCACAATTCTCTCAACTTTTCATCTTCACTTTTTTGCAATTTTCTTCAAAGACCTTGCTTAGATCTTCATTGTTTCATCATCTACAATCATTATTGAAGCTAATTGGAGCAAGAACCATTGGAATTCAAGCTGGATTTTGGACTGTTAAAGTGAGGTTCATCCATGGAAATTTGAGATTTCATCAAGTTCGTGTACAATCAACATCCAATCTTTGTTCCATTCACTTCTACAAGCATCATAGAAGTTCTGTTTTCACATTTCAAAGCCTAAAACACGCAATTCACAACTGTCTTCAAATTGAAGGTGATTTTTCGAATTCAATGATTATTGAAATTGATTGATGATTTGGATAGGTCTTTCTTAGTAGAGAATTCTGCAATTCGTTTCACTAAATTTGGTTGAGAAATGAGAGAGTTATGTTGATTTGAACTTTCGTGCATGATTATGTTTGGCTTCGATTCTCTTAATTTAGGAAGAATTAGGACAAAATAATTTGAGATTCATGATGTGCTTGGAAAGACCTTTCCATTGATATATGGTTTGTCAAATTTGGTGGAGATTTGTTCTTGAGCCTATGAGTGTATGAAGAACATGAAGAACACTTTAAAATTTTCCAGAAACTTGAGCTAGATCCAAAATTTGCTTACTGTACATGATTATTGGTGTTCGTGCGTTAGTTTTCAAGCCTGTACAGGCTTCGATCCCGTGCTACAGCAATTTCTCATTTTGCCTTTTCCATTTATTTTCACATGCTTACATGATTCACATGCCTCCATTTCATATTTTTTTATTTTTTCTCAACATTAGAAAATCCATATCTCATTCAATTTTTGTCCAAATAATGTGAGATTTTTTGTGGAATGATCCTTGTGATCTCTACTTTTTTTTGAAAATTTTTAATAAAATTGTGCACGTGTAAATTTTGGAATGGCCTAGGGTTTGTTTGGATGTGTCATTTGTTGCACATTGCTTGGTGTTTTGATCATGAAATGATGATGCTTAATTGCAAATTCCTGAAATTTTGCATGCTTATTCTAGAGACCTTAATGGACATTTTAGCTTTGAGTTTGTGATTTTTGAGTTCCTGGATTGTGAGATATGACCTAATCATTAGAGGTGTGACAATTTGTGTCACACCATTTCTTGTGCAAATTCATGATTTTTGTTACCATGCCATATGAACTTGAAATGAGCTGAAATTTTGCATGTTGATACTTCTGGATGTTAGGTTCACATGTGAAATTTTTCTGGAATTTTTGGATGTGTTTCCGATTTGATTGAGAATTTCCTTTCTGTTTGACCAAATGTGGACCTTTTGTGAGTCATGTTTTTAAATGTTTTGTGAAATTCTTGATATGTATGGATGGACTTGAAATTTTGTGGAGTGATATAGACACATTAAAGTTTGTCATGGTTTTGGTTTGGTGCATTTATCATGTTCCTACACTGTTTTATGCTTGCTTGAAGTTGATACATGAAATTGTGCTTTGTTTGGACTTGTATGAGCATGACTCGACTTGATGAATTTAATTGACTTGCTTCCAATTGTCCCATTGGCTTGAAATTTGGTGTGATTGACATGTAATGAATGTGTTTAGCTGTGAATTTTTGGTGATATATTGAATTGTTTTGGATTGAGTTTGAATTGATTCATTCTGTTTGGTCCAATGAGCTTTGAAATGACATGTTTTGCACTATTTGCTTCATGAAATGATAATGGTTGATGATATGAACATGAGACCAATTGGACATGATTCTTATTGATTGAACTTGATTTTGATAATTTTCATGTTCTGTTTTGAATTTTTGATCCCTATTGGACCCTAGGCTTTGTCCTAGGGGTTTGCTTCTCATGGTTGAGTTGTGTTTTCAGGACAAAAGGCAAATGGCATGGAGGAATTAATTCACTTGGCTTGAGTTGCTCATTTGAATGATGTTGATTAACATTAATTCTGTTTTGTAGGTGGTTTCTAATTCATTGTGTTGAGCATTGGCTTATGCTTTGCTTGATGCATTGCTTGTGTACAGTTAACTGTTGACTTTGAGTTTGTCTGTTTAACTGTTTGAGCTGTGTACTGATCATGCTAGATTGATTTCAGGTACCTTAGTTGCTCTAGTTCATTTTGAACTTGCTTGTGCTGTTGCTTGGTTGTGTTAACCAATTGAGGTAGAATTCTTTTTCTCCATGTAGTCTGGAAGACCTGGCCTGTTACTTGGCCAGGCACCTGTCTGAAGTCCTCCTTAAGAGGCAATGATTGTGCTTGTTTATCTTTGTCCCCAAGCAGGAAAAGTCCTTGAATAAGGCAATTGGCAGACACAAGAGATATGTAATCCATCTCCTGCTCTTCTGTTGAGTCATCCCTTGGCTCACATTACATGTTGATGCCTTGAGGATAGAAACCCAAGATCCTTGTACAGTTGTACAGTTGAGTCAGTGTCATAAGTGTAGAAGGGTTCCCACTTTCTGAACCCACACTTCATTGTCTGAAGCTCTCCCTGGCCAGGGATAAGAGCTGTGAAGTCTAATCTTCACTCACCTTTCATCAGCTTCACCCTGACTCTCAATGTCAGGGTTAAGAGCTAACCTCACCCTGATACAGTGGCTTGCTTTTGCAGCCTAACCCTTGATTGAGCCACATCTGTCTGTATATAGTGTGTGCTACCTGTGAATGTTTGCTTTGTTTGATTGTGCTTGCATGCTTTGCTTTGCCTGGTTAGGATTAGCTTGCAGCCTGTGCAAGTAGATAGAAAACTCAACCTAGGACCATTGTGGAATACATGATAACTATTAGGCTCGAGTCAGTCTCCCTTTTTGTTGGTCATTTCCCGGTCTCTGGTTAGGAGAAAGTATCTCCCCTGTTAAGGGGAACTACGTCGCCCTGATCCTCATACCAGATGAGGTACGTAGGCAGGAGGTCGCACGAGATCTCTCCGGGCAAACCCTTTCTTTTTTTTTTGTGTGTTTGCTTGACAGTTGCTAGGCTCGAGTTCCCGACTCCTTAGTAACTTGTTGCTTGTTTTCTTCTTGTGTGTGTAGGAATGGATGTAAGCCCAGCAATTGGCATTCCGTATCCTCTTGTTGTGTGCTTGGAGTCCGGTATAAGTCCATCAAGTGGCATCTGGTTTCCAGTGTGGGTTTGTTTGGTTTGGAAGCTAATGTAAGTCCAGCTATTGGCGTTCGGGTTCCATGTTTGCCTTTTTGTGCGTGTGTTTGTTTCGGCGTGCGTGGGCCGAACTACGGTGGCTCTGATTCTCGTTCCAGACGAGATACGTAGGCATAGGACGCGATATCTTATCGAGCTCTCCCCTCTTTCCCCACCTGTGTTGTCTTCAGTGTGTGTGTGTGATGTTTGTTTTAGCAACCTTGTTCTATCTTTTGCGTGGATCCCGTCGAGTACGACGGACGTGAGGGGTGCTAATACCTTCCCCTCGCGTAACCGACTCCCGATCCCGTTCTCTTTGGTCGCGAGACCATGCTTTTCCCAGGTTTACTTCGAGCGTTTCCTTTCCCTCTTTTGGGATAAATAACACACGGTGGCGGCTCTGTGTTGTTTTTTTTAGCCCGCCGGTTGTTTTTTCGCGGATGCGACACCTGCTGGAAAGGATCAGATCCTATGGTAGAAGTACCAGGACCATCAGAAGCCCCGGTAACCTCAGCAACTGAACTACTTCTTACATTCTTCGGTTTGCAATACTTGGCCATGTACCGGTCATCAATGGGTGGCGGGATCCTTACTTGACCCCTAGAGGGTAACCTCACCCTCGCTTGCCAGGGGACAATTCACTCGTGCCCCCGACTTTAGCCCGCTTTCAATCACGGACTTCAGCTCAAAAGCAATAATCCTCGCCACATCAATCTGGACGTTCGTGAGGATGCAGTGTACCAAGTGTGCCACTGGGATCGGCACGGTAGAAGTATGAGACTTGGGTGCAATGTTTGTAAGAACCAACAAAAGAATCAGTTGAGCCAAGGGAGTCATGTCCTCCCTATGGTATCTCATGGGAACCCCAGATGGGTTCAGCTCAACTGATTTCCCTCTCAGAAGCAGGGCAGCAGAGATCGCATAAGTATCCCGGTGAAGCCTTAAATCTTGGTGGTAGGTGTCTCTCTCCTCGGCTCCCAGATGGAGCGGTTCACCCAGGACACGGTTAATTGCATCCCTATCGAACGCAACAGGACGACCAGACACTCTAGACGTCCATGTGAATGGCTCGTCATCGTTCGGCAGTGCGTTCGCATAGAACTCACGCACTATTGCGATATCGTAATGCTCCAGAGGGGAAATTAACCGGTCCCATTTTTTGCTGTTAATCAACCCGGCGAATGTTCGGTTCGTGCCTTCAGGGTTGATTAAAAATCTCTTTTCCGGCAAAATCTTTCGCTTTTCCAAAGCAATATATCTTGTGGCTTGCTTTGGCCCGACAAACTGTCGTCGGTGTCGAATTGTATTGGTACGGTACGAGAAGTGTTCCCGCCCTTTCTCTTTTTTGAAGCTCCGGATCTGGATTCCATCTGCACAGACATAGAGAGGAAAAAACACAAACACAAAACAGATTAGAAAGCAAAACCAGAATTCCAACTACTGTTATGGTCGCTGCTGCTTCGCCTAGCGAGAACCTAGCGAAGCTTCGCTACAGGTTCGCCTAGCGAAGTGGCAGCGAAAGCTCGCCACTGATTCGCCTAGCGAGTTGCTAGCGAATCTTACGGGTTTTTGGGTTCTGCAATGTTTACAGTGAAATTTTGGCAAAACCCAAGTTCTCATGGTATCTATTTCAGAACACAATGATCTATCAAGAAAGCATCGTTATAATGTACATGCAAATCTACACCCACATGCAAAACCTAATATACCCCATTCCCCCAAATTCACCCTAAATGACATGCAAATCAGAAATTTACAAAGTTCAAACATAAAGAAATGGAATTAGGGCAAACCTTAGTGAAAGAGATTGATTGGATTTGAAGTGCAGTGAAGTTTGCAATGCTTCAGTTTAGGGTTTGAGTGTTTGTGAGAGTTGTTTGTGAATGAGATGAAAAGTGACAGAGTGTTTGTGAGAGTTGTGTTAGTGCTTCAGTTCAGAGTTGTAAAAAGAAAAGTGCATTTGGCCCAAAAGAGTGGCCTGCTGATAATTAGTGAGTGCTGCCACGCAGCGCTCGCTGCTGCTTCGCCTAGCGAGCAGCTAGCGAATCCGCTCGCTACTGCTTCGCCTAGCGAGCATCTAGCGAGCATGACAGCATTTGCTTTTTCAAAATAGCATTCCTGGTACATTCAGCAAGGTTTAACAATTGGAATCCCAATACGACACCACAGAAAAACTGTAAATACTTACAATGTTGGGGCCTCCCAACAAGCGCTTGTTTAACGTTGGATAAGCTCGACGGTGCGATGCTCACAGAGGAGCATCCAACGAAATAGCACAGCTCTCGCGATCCACATGACCGCCGAGATAAACCTTCAAACGTTGGCCATTAACGGTCCAACTCTCCTTCTTTTCCATGTCCTCAATGACAATAGCTCCGTACTCCTTCACTTCTTTGACCCGAAATGACCCGGACCATTTTGATTTCAACTTTCGGGGAATAACTTCAACCTGGAATTGAACAATAGGACCAACTGTTCGGGCACACAATTCTTTCTTTCGAAGCTTTTTGTCATGATATTTTTTTACCTTCTCTTTGTACAACCAACTTGAGTGATATGCGGCATTGCGCATCTCTTCCAACTCAAGCAGTTGCACCTTCCTTTTCTCACCTGCCAAATCCTTTTCAAAATTTAAAAATTTCAGAGCCCACAAGGCTTTGTGCTCCAATTCGACCGGCAAATGGCAAGTTTTACCAAACACCAATTGAAAAGGAGTGAGCCCAATTGGCGCTTTAAAGGCGGTACGGTATGCCCATAACGCTTCATCCAATTTTTGTGACCACTCTTTTTTCGAATTTGACACAGTTTTTTCGAGAATTCTCTTAATCTCACGATTAGAGACCTCGGCTTGCCCATTAGCCTGTGGGTGATACGGAGTTGCCACTCTGTGTGATACACCGTAATGTTTTAAAATGCTTTCCAACGGTGCATTACAAAAGTGTGACCCTCCGTCACTTATCAACACTCGGGGGGTTCCGAAACGGGAAAATATGTTTTTCTTCAAAAAAATTATTACCGTTTTCGCATCCGCCCGAGGTGAGGCAATCGCCTCAACCCACTTAGAAATGTAATCAACTGCGACAAGCATATACTCGTTACCATAAGAGGGTGGGAATGGTCCTACAAAATCGATGCCCCAACAATCAAATACTTCGACCTCTTGGATGTTTTGGAGAGGCATTTCGTCTCTCTTACCAATCCCACCGCTTCTCTGGAAACTATCACAACTTTGCGCATGGGTATGTGCGTCTTTGAAAATAGTGGGCCAATAAAATCCTGACTGAAGGATTTTAGTGGCCGTTCTCACCCCATTATAGTGTCCTCCGTAAGGCGAGTTGTGACAATGCCAAAGGATGCTCTGTGCTTCATCGCCAGTAACGTATCTCCTTAAAAGGTTATCACTACCCAACTTAAACAAGTACGGGTCATCCCATACGTAATACTTGGCATCCGAAAGAAACTTCCTTTTTTGGTTCGAAGTTAGGTCGGGAGGCACAAAACCACTAGCCTTGTGGTTCGCAAAGTCTGCAAACCACGGCCTAACTTGAATTTTGAAAAGTTTTTCATCAGGAAACTCTTCCCGGATTTCCTTCTCTGAAGCTGTAACCTCCACATTAACTAAGCGAGATAAATGATCCGCCACCAAATTTTCCGATCCTTTCTTGTCTTTGATTTCAACATCAAATTCTTGCAACAAGAGGATCCAATGGATGAGCCTTTGCTTCGAATCCGGTTTGTGAGCAAATATTTAATCGCCGAGTGGTCGGTATACACTACGACTTTAGACCCTATAAGATAAGACCTAAACTTTTCAAGCGCATACACTATCGCAAGTAATTCTTTTTCAGTGGTGGCATAGTTAATTTGAGCCTCATTAAGAACTTTACTTGCATAATGTATCGCATGAATTTTTTCTCTTTTCTTTGGCCTAATACCGCTCCGATTGCATAGTCGCTCGCATCACACATTAGCTCAAAATTTAAATTCCAATTTGGAGCGACTATAATTGGAGCGGTAACCAATTTTTCTTTCAAAGTTTCAAAAGCTTGCAAACATTCATCGATTAAGAGAAATACCTGGTCCTTAGCTAGCAAATTACTCAAAGGCTTAGCTACCTTTGAGAAGTCTTTGATAAAGCGCCGATAGAACCCGGCGTGCCCAAAAAAGCTTCGGATTCCCTTCACATTCACCGGAGGAGGTAACTTTTCAATCACTTCAACCTTAGCACGATCAACTTCAAGCCCTCTTGAAGAGACTTTATGGCCAAGCACTATCCCCTCGGTCACCATGAAGTGGCACTTCTCCCAATTAAGCACAAGATTGGTCTTCACACATCTTTCAAGCACCGTTTTCAAGTTTGCCAAGCATAGACTAAAGGAACCACCAAATACCGAGAAGTCATCCATGAAGACTTCCATTGTTTTCTCAATAAGGTCGACAAAAATGGCTTGCACACATCTTTGGAAAGTCGCCGGTGCATTGCACAACCCAAAGGGCATTTTTCGGTATGCGAAAACTCCAAACAGACATGTGAAAGCCGTCTTTTCATGATCGGCCGGGTCAACCGCAATTTGGTTATACCGGAATAGCCATCCAAGAAACAATAGTATTGTTGCCCCGAGAGTCTTTCGAGCATTTGATCCATGAACGGGAGTGGAAAATGATCTTTTCGAGTTGCGGTATTCAACCGCCTATAATCAATACACATTCGCCACCCCGTTGCAACTTTAGTAGGGATCAACTCATCCTTGTCATTTCGGATCACGGTAATTCCACCTTTCTTCGGAACCACATGCACAGGACTAACCCATGGACTATCCGAAATCGGGTAAATCATTCCCGCATCCAACAACTTGACAACTTCCTTTCTAGCAACCTCCTTCATAGTAGGACTTAAGCGGCGTTGTGGTTGAGCTACCGGCTTAAAATCCTCTTCCATTAAGATCTTGTGCATGCAATAGGAAGGACTAATTCTTTTGAGATCGAAAAGAGTCCAACCCATGGCTTCTTGATTTTTTTTAGCACATTGATCAAACGGGCTTCTTCATCATTTGACAAAAGGTTGCTTATGATGACCGGCTTTGCTTCGGTCTCATCTAGGAATACATACTTCAAAGTAGAAGGTAACATTTTCAATTCAATTGGCGCTTTTTCGTCATTAACCTCCTTCTTCAAGTCTTCCTCCTCAACTTCCTACAGTTGTAGTTCGTTTAAACCATCAAGTTCCCTTAAGCATTCATCAAGAGCTTGCTCTTCTTTAGCTGTGAAAACTTCAAATGAGTCGTCAAGAGCTAACTCCATAGGAGATATCTCATGAATATGCTTAGAAACCTCCAAAATTGCCTCTTCGATCACATCGATGCGAAAGCTATCACTTCTATCTTTTGAATGCTTCATTGCTTCGAATAGATCGAATGTAACTTCTTCATTTTGGACTCTCACCTTCATCAAACCGTCATCAACGTCTATCATCATGCGCGCGGTTTTCATGAACGGTCACCCAGAATGAGCGGAGCATCATCATCTTCTTCCATATCAATAACAATAAAATCGACCGGGAAAAAGAATTTGTCGACTTTAACCAAAACATCTTGGGCTACGCCATGAGGATGGGTGGTCGACTTATCCGCCAATTGCAACGTCATCTGGATGGACTTAATTTCAATGTTGCCAAGCCTCTTTACAATAGACAATGGTATAAGATTAATGCTTTACCCCAAATGAATTAGTCCCTTTCCGACATAGATATCACCAATTTTAACCGGCAAAGTAACTCGTCCCGGATCAACCTCTTTTTTCGGAAGCGTCCTTTGAATGATTGCACTACAGCTCGCATCTAGGACAATGGTCTCCGGTTCCGTATACCTCCGCTTTTTTGTAAGTATGTCCTTCATGAATTTGGCATACTTGGGCATTTGCTCCAAGGCTTCGGCAAACGGAATGTTGATTTGCAATTGTTTAAAAATATCCATGAACCGGGCGTAATGTCGTTCATTCTCCCTTTTGGATGGAGCATGTGGATAAGGAAGGTTTTGGATCGGAGTAGCGCTCACTACCTCCTTTCCTTTAGCAACTCTAGAACTTCTTGCTCTTTTCTTTTTCACTTCCTCCACCATTACTTCATCACTTTTATTTTTCTCAATTTCCACACTTTCTTTCTTTTCAACTTCACCATTCTTTTCGTTCTTTTCAACTTTTTCCTCCCCACTCCACTCCCCCACTTCACCATCAATATTATCCTCCAATATTTCCTCCTCATTGTCTTCTTTTTCCTCTCTTTGTTGACTCTCATCTCTTTTTTTATTCTCACTAGTCAACTCCCTCCCACTTCTTGTCGTGATCGCTTTACAATGCTCCTTAGGATTTGTTTGCGTGTTCGCCGAAAAAGAAGGACCGGGTTGTTGTTCCGCTAGTTGCTTAGCAAGTTGTCCAACTTGAGTCTCGAGATTTTTAATTGCCGCATCGTTGCTCTTTTGATTAGCCATTGACATTTGCATAAATTGTGTCAATGTCTCTTCTAATTTTGACGTTACGATCGGCGGTTGTTGAGGTTGATAAGGATTTTGGGGAGGGTTTTGACGGCTAGAAGAACCACCCCCATAACCTTGGTTATGGTAATAGTTACTCCTAGGTTGGAACCCTTGATTCCCTTGGAAGTGTTGTTGTTGTTGATTTTGAGGATGTGGTTGATAAGGTTGTTGTTGTTGTCTCGGTTGGTAGTCCCGTTGGTTTGCCATGTAGTTTACTTCTTCGAACCCGGGAGGTGGACAAAATCCGGTGTCATGCTCACCTTTGCAAAGCTCACAACAAGCTATTTGCTTAGCTTTTGAAGGTTCTCTCAACTCTTTTATTTGCTGCGTTAAGAGTTCCACTTGTTGTGAAATCAGTTTGTTTTGGGCAAGAATGGCATCGTTCGTCCCAAGTTCAAGCACTCCCGGCTTCTTCAAAGAGTTGCCTCTACTTTGACTTTGAAGATCATTTAGAGCCATTCGATTTATGATATTTGTAGCTTCTTCGGCGCTTTTAGACAATAAAGAACCACCCGAGGTAGCATCCAACAACGTCTTGCAATTTGGTTGAAGTCCATTTTTGAAAATATGGATTTGAGTCAATTCATCAAAACCATGCCCTTTACATTTCCGAAGCATGGATTTGAATCTTTCCCACGCCTCATTTAATGATTCATTGGTTCCTTGTGAAAACACTGAGATGGTCGTCTTGGATTCCATGAACCGGTTATGGGAGAAAAATCTTTCGATGAACTTCTCTTCCAACACGTTCCAGTTTGTCATGACGGCTGGTGTTTGATCTAAGTACCAATCTTTTGCTTTGTCGAGCAAAGCGTGGGGAAATAATCTTCTGAACAACGGTAGCTCTTGAGCTTGATCCACTCCGGCCGCCAATGCTATCTCGTAAAATTTTGTGAGAAAAGCAAAGGGATCTTCATGGTCCATTCCGGTGAATGGACTTCCATATAGTAAATTAAGAGTTCCCGTTTTCATCTCGGCTTGCCTTCCCGTGTGGTTGGCAAACTGAGCAGTATTCCTTGGACTGTTTACACATGGAGTGGAAATGGGCGGTGGTGGTGGTTCCATGATAGGTATGAACGGTGGTGGATGTGTGGTAGAAGAACTTTCTCCTTGTTCTTGTTGTTGTCTAGCCTGTTGCCTTCAGCAACTCAAACATAAAAACCACACTCACCTCCACACTATGCCTTCGTCTCGTTTTGCTATTTAGCCTCCTTGCGGTTCTTTCGATCTAGGGATCAAAAAGAAGTCCGTCCACAGGAATCTGCCCTCGCATAAAACGAAAGCTGCACACTAAACCAAACAAATTACAAGCACAAGTCAAAAATTCGAAAGCTAAAAATTAAGCAACTATTGCGATGCTCGCAATATCAATTCACAATCCCCGGCAACAGCGCCATTTTGTTGAGTGTAATTTTAAGTGTCGGGTTTTTGTTATCGTCTCCACAGGGATTGTGAGATATCACCGCCTTTCGACAGTTGTTTTAACTCTTAGCTTAAGGTAACAATGGTTTTTGGTTTTAGTCACGGTATCTTGCATAAAAGTGTGATAAAATGCGGTAAAAGATTTGGTTTTAATATTTGAGAAATATTGCCAAAGTTAGGGTTCGACAATCACTTTGCATGTATATGTTCGATCAACAAAACTTATAAACTCCTTTAGATGATAAACTATTTCACAAAGTCCTCCCAATGTGTTTATCTCTAACACACATTGTGAGTTTTCCCATTTTGATCCATTGTTTATCTCTAACACAATCTATCAAATGATAACTTTTTGGTTCAACCTTATGGTGAACAAAATCATTCATTACTATCTCTAGCTAACAAACAAGATTGGATGAAAACCTAGGTAAAGAGTTGGTAAACATCTCTCGATCATAAACCAACACAAAGAGTTTTCAATAAGAACAAAGTTTTCACCATATATTCACCATTAAAGAGTTTACAAATGAAGATCATCCCATTTACACACAAAGCTAATGATCATCTACATCTAACCTTGACAAAATGAAGAACTTAGCTACTCATTTTCATGGTAGCTTGGTCAACAAGTTTTGGAAGAAGGTTGATCAACATCCGAGTCGAATAATCGAGATTGGATGGGAATCCACCTTCTTTTTATGAAAGATTGTTAAGAGATGAAGAGAAATGATTCCTAGGTCACAAAAGATCTCTAGAGCAATGCTGGAAAATATCTAAAAAGTACAAAAGTATGGAGGTGTAAAAGTATGGCTCCAAAAAGTAGCCCTTGCTACTTATAGAGCTGCTACTGAGCTGTCATGCTCGCTAGGCGAGCAGAATGACTCGCCTAGCGAGCCCCAAAATGAGGCACCTGTGGCACCTGCGCCCAAAGAAATGACCTTTGCCAGATTGGCATGTTCGCTAGGCGAACAAAACCTTCGCTAGGCGAAGCCCACGCTTCACCCTTCGCTCCAGCGAGCTTAGGAGGTTTTGCTACTGTAATTGCTCGCTGGAAGCTCGCTAATGGCTCGCCTAGCGAGTGAGTGCTGGCTGCGCTTTTGGCCAAGTCTGGACGTGTTCGCTACACCCTTCGCTGGCAGCTCGCCTAGCGAGTTTGTTGATGTTTGCTACTGTAAAATACTGGAGCTCTTCGCAGGGGACTCGCTGGGCGCTCGCCTAGCGAGCTCTTCGCCACAGCCCTCGCCAAGCGAGCAAGCTGATGAATGCATTCTTTTTCTTGGTCCCTTGCCATTTTCTTGTGCCTTCATTTTCTATTATTTCAGGCCTAATTGCTGCAAAATAACACACAAATCAAAGGTACCAAGATCGTGTATCATTGTATTGCAATTCATCAAAAACAAAGGTGGTTTCGAACACTTTAGCAAGGAAATGGAGTGAAAGATGCCCATATTTGATAGCTCAAATAAGCACTTTTGGGTATCTAACATTCTTCCTCTGTTACATATTCACCATAGTCCAAATCCTGATCTCCTTCCAGTTCATCATCCAAACCCTCTGTTTTTCCCATTAAACCCATTCCCTCAAGCTTTCCATTCTCAACAACATTCCAAGGAAGCCACAAATCAGCATTCTTCCCCAAATCCCTATCCCAATAATCTCCAACAACAACAGTCTTCAAATTCACTTCCCTAACCTTCCTCAACATCTCCGCAAATTCCCGATCATCCGAAACCAAAACCAACCAACCAACCTCTCCACTCATCATCTCCCTCTTCAACCATAATTTCGCCGCATTCCCCTTCCCACCGACCTTCACAACTTTAACGAAAACCCCTGCGCGCCGCAACTTCGAACCCAAACCAAATCCAACCCTAGGTGCAACAACATTCCCCGCAACTTCATTATAAGTATGGATTCTCCGAACGAACCAGACCTTCGACCGGCTCAGCTTAATGGATTTCAATTTTTCCCTTAACTTCTTACGTTGGTACAGATGAACTCTCTTGAAATGAATTTTGAGATCGAAAATTGATTTACATTCGTGACCGCAGACACGGCAGGGAATCGAATTAGGGTTAGGGTTTTGGTTGGTATTCCATTGAGGAAGATTGAAGAAGGAGTGTCGTTTTGTGTAAGCGGAGATTGAAACGACGTCGCCGAAGCGTTCGGCGAGGGTTTTGAGAGAGAGTGCGGCGTCATATGGAGGTCCACGTGGAGGTTTGTTGTCGAGGTCCCAGAGGATTATAACCTTTTTGTTAGGGACGTGTTTGGGGATTGGTGTATTGATTTTGATGGAGGATTGGAAACGGGGTTTTGAGCAGAGTTTGTGATTATTTGGGAAAACAAGTGAAGAAGTTAAGTTGACAGAGTTTGCGCTGTGGGACAAAAAAAAAGAACAAAAAAGAGAGATGAAGAGCAAAAACAGAGAATGCATGCTTCTCTTCGTATTGACGAAGAAGAATCGCTTTTTTTTAATGCGATAGGAGCTTTTTTTTTTGTTACGGATGATAATTTGGGCTTGCTCGTGTGGATTGTGGCCTAATGGTATGGAATTTTTCTAGGGAGTGGTTATTTGCACACCGTTTTATACATACTAGTAACAAACCCGAACTTTGAATTTATATTTTAAGACCGTTAATACATAGAGAACTACAAACATACACTAATATAATCTTACAATTGTGATTCATTTATAAAAAGAAAAGTAACATAAATAAAACACATAAACAAAGTTAACAAACACCTACAAATAAAAAACCACAAAAACCTTCTAGGAGTACGTAATTATTATAAAACTCAAAAGATAACATGTCAACTTATCCAATAGTATCTCTTAAATTAAACTGTAAAACATTGAACATCATCATTGAAACAATACTAAAGTTCATAACATCTTTTTCCATCCTACAACAGCACGAAGAAATATGTTAAATTGTATAGTATTTTTTCGAATATGCAAAATATACTATGAAGCATAAACTAAAATATTTTGTAAAATCAAACCATTTGATTTTCATACCAATGATCAACGATATTCATTTGATATCAATCAAGTATCCTAACTAACAAAGTTTAACAACTATTTGTAGTAGTCGAATATGATGTATTCTTTTTTGTCATGTATTAAGATTTTCAAACCACTTTTGCTCCTACCTTATGCGGACACAAATTAAGAAATTCATTTATAAAAAATTTGTATTGAAAAAATTAATTCAAAATTTTAATTATATATATATATATATATATATATATATATATATATATATATATATATATATATATATATATATATATATATATATATATATATATATATATATATATATATAACTTGGGCCAAGAGAATCCTGATTAGCATTACCCTTATTTAAAAGCAACATGCTCCTTATAATAAGGTTTGTAACGAAGAATAGTATTGTTAGCGGGGTAGAAATTTTTTGTGAAAGTTTCTAAATAAATCAGTAGCCCAATCGAATAAAAGTTCCCGGCTTAAATCTTTTTATACCAGAGTCATCACCATCGATGTCTTTCTCTTTTCGGAATCAACACCAACAATGTTTTGGCACTCAATGGAATTCGGAGACTGAGACAAACTTTGGTCTTGACTTCTTCCCCTTAAATCTACTCTCATTGTCCATCTTCAATTCAACAAACTTAGTGATTGTCATATTCAAACAAGATCAATTTGTTTCTCATAAGCTTCAACAAATGTAACCAATACATGAACCCTTAATACACAAATCTATAGCAACAGGTATAAGATATAAGATATGTAAAAAAAAACTATTAAGACACAAATCTAAAAACTTATAAGTCATTCAAAACAAAGAAAATAGTGCATCTACATATTTACAATTCGTACAGACCAAAATCGCAAGAGCTTCAAAGAGAACACATTACTGACCAAAATCGTGAGAGTCTTAAAGAGAACACGATGCAGACAATTATTTAAAACCTTTCATACAGTTCTTCCTCTGTTACATATTCACCATAGTCCAAATCCTGATCTCCTTCCAGTTCATCATCCGAACCCTCTGTTCTTCCCATTAAACCCATTCCCTCAAGCTTTCCATTCTCAACAACATTCCAAGGAAGCCACAAATCAGCATTCTTCCCCAAATCCCTATCCCAATAATCTCCAACAACAACAGTCTTCAAATTGACCTCCCTAACCTTCCTCAACATCTCTGCAAATTCCCGATCATCCGAAACCATAACCAACCAACCAACCTCTCCACTCATCATCTCCCTCTCCAACCACAAATCCGTCGCATTCCCCTTCTCACTGACCTTCACAACTTTAACGAAAACCCCTGCGCGCCGCAACTCCGAACCCAAACCAAATCCAACCCTAGGTGCAACAACATTCCCTGCAGCTTCATTATAAGTATGGATTCTCCGAACGAACCAGACCTTCGACCGGCTCAAGTTAATGGATTTCAATTTTTCCCTTAACTTCTTACACTGGTACAGATGAACTCTCTTGAAATGAATTTTGAGGTCGAAAATTGATTTACATTCGTGACCGCAGACACGGCAGGGAATCGAATTAGGGTTAGGGTTTTGGTTGGTATTCCATTGAGGGAGATTGAAGAAGGAGTGTCGTTTTGTGTAAGCGGAGATTGAAACAATGTCGCCGAAGCGTTCGGCGAGGGTTTTGAGAGAGAGTGCGGCGTCGTATGGAGGTCCACGTGGAGGTTTGTTGTCGAGGTCCCAGAGGATTATAACCTTTTTGTTAGGGTGAAGAGAGGGGACCCCACAGGGGAGGGGGAGGAGGGGGGGGGAGGGAGGGGGGGGGGGGGGGGGGGGAGAGGGGGGGGAGCGACGAGTGGTGTGACCCCCAAACGAGGGGGGGAGCGACACGTGTTTGGGGATTGGTGTATTGATTTTGATGGAGGATTGGAAACGGGGTTTTGAGCAGAGTTTGTGATTATTTGGGAAAAGAAGTGAAGAAGTTAAGTTGACAGAGTTTGCGCTGTGGAAAAACAGAGAATGCATGCTTCTCTTCGTATCGACGAAGAAGAATCGTTTTTTTTAATGCGATAGGAGCTTTTTTTTTTGTTACGGATGATAATTTGGGCTTGCTCGTGTGGATTGTGGCCCAATGGTATGGAATTTTTCTAGGGAGTGGTTATTTGCACACCGTTTTATACATACTAGTAACAAACCCGAACTTTGAATTTATATTTTAAGACCGTTAATACATAGAGAACTACAAACATACACTAATATAATCTTACAATTGTGATTCATTTATAAAAAGAAAAGTAACATAAATAAAACATATAATAGTACGTAATTATTATAAAATTCAAAAGATAACATGTCAACTTATCCAATAGTATATCTTAAATTAAACTGTAAAACATTGAACATCATCATTGAAACAATACTAAAGTTCATAACATCTTTTTCCATCCTACAACAGCACGAAGAAATATGTTAAATTGTATAGTATTTTTTCGAATATGCAAAATGTACTATGAAGCATAAACTAAAATATTTTGTAAAATCAAACCATTTGATTTTCATACCAATGATCAACGATATTCATTTGATATCAATCAAGTATCCTAACTAACAAAGTTTAACAACTATTTGTAGTAGTCGAATATGATGTATTCTTTTTTGTCATGTATTAAGATTTTCAAACCACTTTTGCTCCTAACTCTTGAAATTGCAACATACAATTGACCATGACTAAAAACAAGTGTAGGAAAATACAATGTCACACTAGTAAGTGATTGACCTTGAGACTTATTTATTATCATTGTGTATATGACACAATGATCGAAAATTCTCTCTTAATCAACTTGAATGTCATGGTGAATCAAAAGGTGACGTAGTCATTCAGGGAATGTAAATTATGTTACCAATGTTCTCTTCGGACATAATTTTTGCCTCAACGACGTGATTTGTTAACCTTGTCACAATTGTTATTGTTCCATTACACAACCCCTCAGCCTAATTCAAATTTCTCATTAGCATAATAGGGGTTCCAACTTTCAATTTGATACTATAATTTGGTAGACCTGATGTTCTCAAAGAACTAAGAAATTATGGAGTTAGAACTTCGTAAGCTTGATTATAATTGGCTTCTGTTCTATCAATTGAATCGGAACTCATATACTCTTTCTCTTCTCCTAAAAAATTGTATAAAATTAAAATATTAAAACACTAATAACATAATTTGATATATAGTATTGTAATATGTATAAATTAATGTAAGTTAATGCATTTTACCTAAAATCAAGTCTAATACATAAAGATTGATTTTATCCATTACTTCAATGGTTAAAGCAATAATAACTTTGTGTTGTAAGAATTCTTTCTTTTTGTAATTTTCCAACTGATTGGGATATGTGTTATCAACAATTTCCAATTGAAGCATGGATAATATCAGAACGACCTCCTCTCGGAACAACAGGTAGAATCTGTCTAAAATCGCCTCCAAAAATAACTATTTTGCCACCAAATATTGTATTCTCAAGACCATCACATCTCATGACATTTTTAAGGGTTTTATCCAAAGTCTCAAAGTAGTTTTTATGACACATAGGTGTTTCATCCCATATTATCAAATCATTTGCTTCCAATAATTATGAATGTTCATCTTCTTTCTCAATGTTGCAAGTAGAGTTGTCAAGTGTTGGCACGGGTATTTTAAATTTTGAATGAGTTATCCTTCCACCTAGAAATGATAACGAAGATATCCCACTTGAAACAACATTAATAACATTTTTTTTCTACGAACGCAATGCACTTGACAAAGTTCTCCACATGAAAGTTTTACCTGTCCCTCCATAACCATGTAAAAAAAAATTCATCCTCTTTGATTGTTGACAGCTTCCATGATTTTTTTCAAAAATTAAACGTTATTCATCTATCAATTGTAATGTAAGATTTATGATTAAAAATTCAAACATGTATTTTCATGACATAAGTTCGACATAAAATTATAGTGATAGTAAAATTAATTACTTGTAAGTGCACGAAATAAATGATGAAAATTATATGTGTATTTTCTATTATTATATTTTTTGGTATATTTTATATTATTATTTTTTCAAATAAGACATTTCATATAATATATAATCCATACGAAACATGACTGTATCATGAAATAAATTAACAATTGAATATAAAAGTTGACACTTAATATGATTAATATGAGAATTATTAACATGTTTCACATTTTAAAAAACACATTAAACTATCGTGTAACAAACTAAATTCAAAATTGTTGATGAAGAAAAAAAATATAAAAAATAAAAACTAATGAAAAAAACTTGAACATAAAACAACCATAATCTATAAAAAATGATATTGTCAAGAGAAACAAAGATAACCCGAGTAATAGTTTGTTGAAAAATTTCTCTAATTTATAATTTTTACTTTTTATATTTGAAGTTTGATTTTAGCTCTAACTTATAATTTTTATTTTTTATATTTGAAGGTTAATTTTATCGAGGATTAAATAAAAAGTAAATATTTATAATTATTATTTCGGTTTAACGATTTAAAAATTT
The DNA here is from genome assembly GCF_024323335.1 of Lathyrus oleraceus. NCBI lineage: Eukaryota > Viridiplantae > Streptophyta > Magnoliopsida > Fabales > Fabaceae > Lathyrus > Lathyrus oleraceus. The sequence goes on along the minus strand of NW_026112868.1, from coordinate 36,449 downwards.
TTAAAAATTAAAATTAAGAATTGAACCAAACCACTTTTATTTTTATTTGATTTAGTTCGATTTTTAAAACAAACAAAAAACAATCAATTTTTTTATTTCTTTTAATTTGAATTATCGATTTTTTTATCCACTCCAAATATTGTAGATTGAATTATCGATTAAATTTAAACTTTTAACTAATTTTAACTTTTAACTATCAAAACATAGAACCATATATGTTTCCCTCTTATTTAAAGGATAATACTAATTTGTGTCTGAAACACAAATTAAAAAATTCATTTATAAAAATTTATACTAAAAAAATTAATTAAAAACTTTAATTACATATTTAACTTGTGCCAAGAGGATAGGATACTAATTAACGTTACCCTCGATTAAAAGCAACGTGCTCCTTATAATAAGGTTTGTAACGAAGAATAGTATTGTTGGCGGGGTAGAAAAATGTCTTGTGAAATTTTCTAAAATGTCTTCCAAAATTTAATCATTCGTACAAGTTCAACCAAACCCTATTTTCATCATACACAAGAAAATAGTCTCTCGAACTTTTTGTCTCTTAATTATCACATTTATTGCAATTTTGGTACTAACCCATAATTTTCCTCCCTAAATAGTATTTTTTTAAGCATAACAAAGATGATTTTATTATGCACTAAAAGAGGTATCTTCTTCCCTTCAAATTTACAATTGATTGAGACACTAAACCACAAGTTTTGCATCAAAAAACACCATTTTAGGGGTTAAAAATACAGGTTGGACCAAAATTGCAACAAATGTGATAACCGCAGAATCAAAATATTCAGTTCTAATGAGATCATTTTAGTCGGTGTGATAAAATAGGAGACCAAAAATACAATTAAATAAAAATAAGAGAAAGTTGACTTACATATTAGGGAAAGTTGACTTACATATTAGGGAAAGTTGACTAGGTTTGCACACAATAATTTAAACCTTCAGCAATCTTGATGAACAACTAACCAGTGAAATAATAATGTAACATTGAAATTGATATACAAGGAGTCAACACAAAAAGAAAATTAAGCCTAATATAATTTATAAGCATTTCCCAGATGATGATTAGAAACTTAAATCCTTATTCCACCACTCAACGCATATCAAAGAATAGCATTCCCAAAAAAATTGTTACCCTAAGCTAGCCCGGAAAATATTACATAAATTACCAACTACAGAACTTCATTTATCTGCCTGGATTTCAAAATTTCTCGGCTAAGAGTTGAATAGAATTGACATTTTGGAACATGAAAAGAAAGAGAGGTGTACAGTACAACTTTCAATTACGACCGCCAAGGACTATTGCGGCAACCCTTTCCAATGATTCAGATGCTTTGTGAAGATCAGACTCTTCATGCCCTGCAGAAACAAACAATCTAATTCCTACAGGCAATTTACACTTGTCCAATGTTGATCTTCTTGAAGCCGCCACAAATACAGAATCTTCTTTCAAAGTCTGTGAATACGCGATATTAAGTACCAACAAAATTGAAAATAATGAACATTGTTCAATCAAAAAAGAACTGCATTTCTTACTCGCTCGGCAATATTTTCAAGCAGTTGTAGGTCATCTTTCAAAGAACCTGTTGACTGCTTTAATCTCAAATAAACAATTGGTGACTCTGGATGACTTGCGATTGTGAAGCTTGGTATTCTCGACAGCCCTGCAGTAGCCAATAAATAAACAGTAATTCAGACTGTTGTGCACAAGCGAACTCATGGACACTACTGCAATACAGTTCCGTTCACGAAAATAGCAGTGAGATCAAAGCCTACCTTTCCATAACACAGCAATGTTGTTCTTCAATTTTGTTAACAGATTGGGATTTTCATCAAGGACATCAATAGCTGTAATTGCAGCACTTGCAAGATATGGAGGCAAAGAAGCAGAAAAGACATAGCCAGAACTACTCAACCGCTGTCATTGTTGAAACATTAATTGAATCAACAACCTAGCCTTATCTCATAAAGTAGGGTAAGCTAAAAGTATTAGACAACGCCATAATGTTCTATCATATATCATGTTTTTATCCAACTCAATAGTTTCTCTTATCGTTTTTCTAAGTCTTCCTATGCCTCTGGTGATTTCTGACTATTGCTCATCAGTTTTAGCTTCCTTACTACAAAATCTTCAGGTCTTCTCTCTACTTATCAAAATCACCAAGTCTGTTTCCATCATCTTTTCCGTGATAGGTGTTATCTCAATTCTCTCTCTAATGTTATCATTTATAATTCTATCATGTCTAGTCTTACCACATATCCAACTCAACATCTTTATCTATGCTACGCTTAATTGAATAATAGCATTAAGTATAGTACATTAATTATAAGTTGCTTATATTATGAACCACCAAAGGCGACTTATCTTTATTACTTGTTGAGTCTAGAGGAAATAAATTCTTAGTTTCCACATTTAGAACATTTCCTCTCTTATGTTTCAGCATACATGGAAATCCAAGATGGTTATAATTAAGTATCATAGATAACACTACCATACTTGATGATCAATAACTCTTGCACTTCCGGTGCAGAATCCTCCTTCTGTGGCCAATGCATGTCCCATAGCAGCAGTTATAAGATCTAATTTCTCAACCTGCAGCACACAACCAAAAATCATAAATAGCATTACGGTTTTGAATATATACCCACGCCCAAACAGAATTTTTCAGTACATACTGGTACTCCATAGTGTTCGGTGAGACCTCTTCCAGAACTTCCAAGTACACCAAACGAGTTGCCCTCATCCAATAAAATACGAAAACGATATTTTTCCTTCAATTTAATGATCTCATCTAAGGGTGCTATTTGGCCAGAATTCTGAAAAAATTCAAGGAAACATATGTCAATAGTTACTGACAAGCAATTTTTGTTTGCTTGCAAGTAAGGCATATGATCATAAAAGGTGTTAGTATGTCAACAGAAAAAATAACTATTACAACTCAATGGTTGAGAAAACCAGGGTAAGTAACAATAGTCTTTTAAGGAACAAACTGTAATAGACACCAACAGGCTCAAAGTTTTATTTCAATCCAGATATATATACATATTAAAATTTCATTTGTTAAATACTGTACTATCTTAACAGAAATAGTAGTTCATATAGCACAATTTACCGATACTGCAAGTTGCAAGAAGAAGCAAGCAATTAGTAAAGCTGATTGCTTTTAAACCTAAAGGTTATAAGTGTTCATTGGAAACATGGTATAGATATGTAAAGCTAACAAAAAAACATAAATGAAAAACGAGATCTACCTGGTAGAGAGCTTCAACGACAATATATCGCCTCAAATTTTTTGTCCCCTTATATTTGGAAGTAATGTTCTCTAAAGTTTTACTTAAAGAATCCATGTCATTGTGCTTAAAATATACGACTGTGCTTCTAGAAAGATAAAGGCCATTTTGTATTCCCCAGTGGACTCCCTCGTCTCTGTTAAAAGGAATAAACTTATGTATGAAGCTTGAACCTTTGAAACAACAGGCTTATATAAACAACGCCTTCGATGATCAACATGTGCTAAGTGACAATATTTTAATACATCTAGAAAAATAAAGTGGATGGAGAAGAAATCGGATCATTATTTGCATCATTCTAATAAAGAAGGGATAAATCATCAATTTAGTCTCTAAACTATCACTTTCTCTCCAATTTAGTCCCTAAACTATATAATTATAATAAGTAGCCCCTAAAGTATATAAAGTCCGTCAATTTAATCTCTGCTATTAGGATGTTCGGGGATAAATTGATGGATTTCATATTATTTTGGGACTAATTATATTTTAGTTTAAAGACTAAATTGAATAGAGTTAGAGTTTATAGACTAAATTGAATAGAGTTACAGTTTAGGGACTAAATTGATGGTTTATTCAATAAAGAAGTAAAAGCAATATTATAAAACAATCCAAATAATTCTATATGTGGTATCTGGCTATCAATGCCCATTGGCCAATATAATGTCATCGGACAAAAAAGCTGAGGAAAAATTTAACAAGATTGCACAGTAGATATTAAAAGACAAGCTATGCATACTTACGCCACAATTATATCTCCTTTTTTAGAGAATGCGGGAATAGCACTGAACATGGTCGAAAGTCCATAAGAGTACAGAATTGAATCAGGTGTTCCTAAAAATTTTGCTATTCTCGCTTCACAATCAAGATGGACATCTGGGCAAAGGAAAAGTATCATAAGGGAAAGGGAAGATGCTTTTCCTCAAAAACAAACTTTAAGACTGAACCTTACCAATTGTTCCATAAAACCCACGGGGACCACAAGAACCAACGCCATATTTCTCTAAAGCAGATGAACATGAGTCCTGCGAGATAAAGTAAACATAGAGTCAATGCATCAGATCAGTGCCCAAAAGGAAAAGAAATAATTTATTTCTATGGGAATATTTCCTTACAAGTAACTTCTGATGACCTATAAGCCCAAGATAGTTTGCTGAGGCAAAATTTACAACGTTATCATTACCCTAAATCTTTTTATACCAGAGTCATCACCATCGATGTCTTTCTCTTTTCGGAATCAACACCAACAATGTCATGGCACTCAATGGAATTCGGAGACTGAGACAAACTTTGGTCTTGACTTCTTCCCCTTAAATCTACTCTCATTGTCCATCTTCAATTCTACAAACTTAGTGATTGTCATATTCAAACAAGATCAATTTGTTTCTCATAAGCTGCAACAAATGTAACCAATACATGAATCCTTAAGACACAAATCTATAGCAAGAGGTATAAGATATGTAAAAACAAAAAGCTACTAAGACACAAATCTAAAAACTTATAAGTCATTCAAAACAAAGAAAACAGTGCATCTACAAATTTACAACCTGACCAGAATCGCGATTGCCTTAAATATAACACAATGCATCAGTTATTTAAAACCTTTCATCATCTAATAGTTCTTCCTCTGTTACATATTCATCATAGCCCAGATTCTGATCTCCTTCCAATTCATCATCCGAACCCTCTGTTCTTCCCATTAAACCCATTCCCTCAACCTTTCCATTCTCAACAACATTCCAAGGAAGCCACAAATCAGCATTCTTCCCCAAATCCCTATCCCAATAATCTCCAACAACAACAGTCTTCAAATTCGCTTCCCTAACCTTCCTCAACATCTCCGCAAATTCCCGATCATCCGAAACCAAAACCAACCAACCAACCTCTCCACTCATCATCTCCCTCTCCAACCACAAATCCGCCGCATTCCCCTTCTCACCAACCTTCACAACTTTAACGAAAACCCCTGCGCGCCGCAACTCCGAACCCAAACCAAATCCAACCCTAGGCGCAACAACATTTCCCGCAGCTTCATTATAAGTATGGATTCTCCGAACGAACCAGACCTTCGACCGGCTCAACTTAATGGATTTCAATTTTTCCCTTAACTTCTTACGCTGGTACAGATGAACTCTCTTGAAATGAATTTTGAGATCGAAAATTGATTTACATTCGTGACCGCAGACACGGCAGGGAATCGAATTAGGGTTAGGGTTTTGGTTGGTATTCCATTGAGGGAGATTGAAGAAGGAGTGTCGTTTTGTGTAAGCGGAGATTGAAACGACGTCGCCGAAGCGTTCGGCGAGGGTTTTGAGAGAGAGTGCGGCGTCGTATGGAGGTCCACGTGGAGGTTTGTTGTCGAGGTCCCAGAGGATTATAACCTTTTTGTTAGGGACGTGTTTGGGGATTGGTGTATTGATTTTGATGGAGGATTGGAAACGGGGTTTTGAGCAGAGTTTCTGATTATTTGGGAAAAGAAGTGAAGAAGTTAAGTTGAGAGACTGTAGTGTTGTTACGTTTGCGCTGTGGAAAAACAGAGAAGGCATGTTTCTCTTCCTCTCAACGAAGAAGAATGCTTTAAAATTCTTTAAAAAAATCATATTTTAAATTAAAATATCAATTTTATATTATTAAAGATTAAAATATAGTGAAAATTACAAACTATTTTAAAAATATATATTCTATAAATAGCTTTTATACAAAAATATTCTTAATAAATTCAAATTTACATGATTTTTAAAATTTTAAAATTTTTTAAAGCAAAAGAATAAAATACTTAGAGTAATATTTTAAGAAAAACTATTTAATCTAATTTATCATTTAAAAAATTTTTAAAACAAAAAATGTAACACAAAATTATTTTACAAAGAGTGAAATAAATAGTCCTAAATTTCAAACAAGTCTTTAAAAAAATTATTTTCAACTTTGGAAATTATTCATTTTAATAATTTAGATGACAAATGAAAATAATCTATTTGAATGATTATGCATCATGAGGTCTTATGTTACATTATTAAAACATATATCGTCACTCTTTTTTAAATAAAATCAAAACATATCGAAAGGGATCACAACTAAAGAATTTAAAATGGAGGTCAATTCTGTGAGCTGCTAAAAATAAGATTACAATTGAGACTATTTCTGCTTACAAACTGATACATTATCTACCATTATTTGCACAATATTTACAGGTCCAACCTCCGTAATACTAATATCCATCATTTGTCGGGCAATGAATTATTTCACCTTTATCTCATTTTTAACTTATTGTGTTATCTTTTTCGATTTGAACGGGTTAAATTAATCATCAGAACCGATAATATATCCATCGATAGTTTTTATATTTTATAAAATAATCAATTTGATTTGGTTGATCAATTTTTTAGAATATTTTTTTAAATATTATATTTATATGTGTATTTTCTATTATTATATTTTTTGGTGTATTTTATATTATTATTTTTTCAAATAAGACATTTCATATAATATATAATTCATACGAAACATGACTGTATCATGAAATCAATTAACAATTGAATATAAAAGTTGACACTTAATATGATTAATATGAGAATTATTAACATGTGTCACATTTTAAAAAACACATTAAAACTATCGTGTAACAAACTAAATTCAAAATTGCTGATGAAGAAAAAAAATATAAAAAATAAAAACTAATGAAAAAAACTTGAACATAAAACAACCATAATCTATAAAGAAATGATATTGTCGAGAGAAACAAAGATAACCCGAGTAATAGTTTGTTGAAAAGTTTCTCTAGTTTATAATTTTTATTTTTTATATTTGAAGTTTGATTTTAGCTCTAACTTATAATTTTTATTTTTTATATTTGAAGGTTAATTTTACCGAGGATTAAATAAAAAGTAAATATTATAATTATTATTTCGGTTTAACGATTTGAAAATTTTTAAAAATTAAAATTAAGAATTGAACCAAACCACTTTTATTTTTATTTGATTTAGTTCGATTTTTAAAACAAACAAAAAACAATCAATTTTTTTATTTCTTTTAATTTGAATTATCGATTTTTTTATCCACTCCAAATATTGTAGATTGAATTATCGATTAAATTTAAACTTTTAACTAATTTTAACTTTTAACTATCAAAACATAGAACCATATATGTTCCCTCTTATTTAAAGGATAATACTAATTTGTGTCCGAAACACAAATTAAAAAATTCATTTATAAAATTTATATAAAAAAATTAATTAAAAACTTTAATTACATATTTAACTTGTGCCAAGAGGATAGGATACTAATTAACGTTACCTCGTTTAAAAGCAACGTGCTCCTTATAATAAGGTTTGTAACGAAGAATAGTATTGTTGGCGGAGTAGAAAAATGTCTTGTGAAATTTTCTAAATAAAACAGTAGCCCAATGGAATAAAAGTTCCCGGATTAAATCTTTGGGTAATGCTAACTTGTACCCCAAGAGCACATGTTAAGAAATCAAAAAATAGAAAATTTGTATTGAAAAAATAAATAAAATTATTAAATATAAAATTCTAATAAATTCAATATCCAATTATCAAAATTTATTTCTATATTCATCTCTTAACTTATGCCCTTGGGGCACAAGTTATCATTACCCTAAATCTTTTTATACCAGAGTCATCACCATCGATGTCTTTCTCTTTTCGGAATCAACACCAACAATGTCATGGCACTCAATGGAATTCGGAGATTGAGACAAACTTTGGTCTTGACTTCTTCCCCTTAAATCTACTCTCATTGTCCATCTTCAATTCAACAAACTTAGTGATTGTCATATTCAAACAAGATCAATTTGTTTCTCATAAGCTTCAACAAATGTAACCAATACATGAATCCTTAAGACACAAATCTATAGCAACAGGTATAAGATATGTAAAAACAAAAAGCTATTAAGACACAAATCTAAAAACTTATAAGTCATTCAAAACAAAGAAAACAGTGCATCTACAAATTTACAACCTGACCAGAATCGCGATTGCCTTAAATATAACACAATGCGACCCTTATTTAAAACCTTTCATCATCTAATAGCTCTTCCTCTGTTACATATTCATCATAGCCCAGATTCTGATCTCTTTCCAATTTATCATCTGAACCCTCTGTTCTTCCCATTAAAGCCATTCCCTCAACCTTTCCATTCTCAACAACATTCCAAGGAAGCACAAATCAACATTCCCGATCATCCGACAACAACGGTCTTCAAATTGACCTCCCTAACCTTCCTCAACATCTCCGCAAATTCCCGATCATCCGAAACCAAAACCAACCAACCAACCTCTCCACTCATCATCTCCCTCTCCAACCACAAATTCGCCGGATTCCCCTTCTCACCGACCTTCACAACTTTAACGAAAACCCCTGCGCGCCACAACTCCGAACCCAAACCAAATCCAACCCTAGGTGCAACAACATTCCCCGCAGCTTCATTATAAGTATGGATTCTCCGAACGAACCAGACCTTCGACCGGCTCAACTTAATGGATTTCAATTTTTCCCTTAACTTCTTACGCTGGTACAGATGAACTCTCTTGAAATGAATTTTGAGATCGAAAATTGATTTACATTCGTGACCGCAGACACGGCAGGGAATCGAATTAGGGTTAGGGTTTTGGTTGGTATTCCATTGAGGGAGATTGAAGAAGGAGTGTCGTTTTGTGTAAGCGGAGGTTGAAACGACGTCGCCGAAGCGTTCAGCGAGGGTTTTGAGAGAGAGTGTGGCGTCGTATGGAGGTCCACGTGGAGGTTTGTTGTCGAGGTCCCAGAGGATTATAACCTTTTTGTTAGGGACGTGTTTGGGGATTGGTGTATTGATTTTGATGGAGGATTGGAAACGGGTTTTGAGCAGAGTTTGTGATTATTTGGAAAAGAAGTGAAGAAGTTAAGTTGAGAGAGTGTAGTGTTGTTACGTTTGCGCTGTGGAAAAACAGAGAATGCATGCTTCTCTTCGTATCGACGAAGAAGAATGCTTTTTTTTAAATGCGATAGGAGCTTTTTTTTTGTTACGGATGATAATTGGGCTTGCTCGTGTGGATTGTGGCCCAATGGTATGGAATTTTTCTAGGGAGTGGTTATTTGCACACCGTTTTATACATACTTGTAACAAACCCGAACTTTGAATTTATATTTTAAGACCGTTAATACGTAGAGAACTACAAACATATACATTAATATAATCTTACAATTGTGATTCATTTATCCAAAAAATAAAAGTAAAAAATAAAATTAACATAAATAAAACACATAATGGTATATAATGCATATAGTTTTGAAATATATTACATATTTTGAATAATTTGATATTTATACACTAAAATCTGCTCTTCTTTTCTTTTGAGAAATTCTACCTGTTGCAAGAAAGATGATTTAATAATTGAGATTAAATTTCTTTCCATTTTTTGCCCGTTCATAAAAATACCATCGATGGATGACAAATAATTACGTTATTATGTTTAAATTAAAAAATTTCTTTTTTAATTGACTCTCAAGTTCATAGACTAAATGGTAATGTTTAATATTTATAATAACGATTTAATATATTTATCATAACGTAACATATAACAAAATGATATGGGACTATTAACACTTATTAAGAGATGTTTTAGCATATCAATTTAGCATAAAAGACCATAATTTTTCTAAAATAATTTTAAAATTCTTTAAAAAAATCATATTTTAAATAAAATATCAATTTTATATATTAAAGATTAAAACATAGTGAAAATTACAAACTATTTTAAAAATATATATTTATAAATAGCTTTTATAAAAAAATATTCTTAATAAATTCAAATTTACATGATTTATAAAAAATTTAAAATTTTTTAAAGCAAAAGAATAAAATACTTAGAGTAATATTTTAAGAAAAACTATTTAATCTAATTTATCATTTAAAATTTTTTAAAACAAAAAAATGTAACACAAAATTATTTTACAAAGACTGAAATAAATAGTCCTAAATTTCAACAAGTCTTTAAAAAATATTTTCAACTTTGGAAATTATTCATTTTAATAATTTAGATGACAAATGAAAATAATCTATTTGAATGATTATGCATCATGAGGTCTTATGTTACATTATTAAAACATATATCGTCACTCTTTTTTAAATAAAATCAAAATATACCGAAAGAGATCACAACTAAAGAATTTTAAAATGGAGGTCAATTCTGTGAGCTGCCAAAAATAAGATTACAATTGAGACTATTTCTGCTTACAAACTGATACATTATCTACCATTATTTGCACAGTATTTACAGGTCCAACCTCCGTAATACTAATATCCATCATTTGTCGGGCAATGAATTATTTCACCTTTATCTCATTTTTAACTTATTGTGTTATCTTTTTCGATTTGAACGGGTTAAATTAATCGTCAGAACCGATAATATATCCATCGATAGTTTTTATATTTTTATAAAATAATCAATTTGATTTGGTTGATCAATTTTTTAGAATATTTTTTTAAATATTATATTTATATGTGTATTTTCTATATTATATTTTTTGGTGTATTTTATATTATTATTTTTCAAATAAGACATTTCATATAATATATAATTCATACGAAACATGACTGTATCATGAAATAAATTAACAAATGAATATAAAAGTTGACACTTAATATGATTAATATGAGAATTATTAACATGTATCACATTTTAAAAAACACATTAAAACTATCGTGTAACAAACTAAATTCAAAATTGCTGATGAAGAAAAAAAATATAAAAAATAAAAACTAATCAAAAAAACTTGAACATAAAACAACCATAATCTATAAACAAAATGATATTGTCGAGAGAAACAAAGATAACCCGAGTAATAGTTTGTTGAAAAGTTTCTCTAGTTTATAATTTTTATTTTTTATATTTGAAGTTTGATTTTAGCTCTAACTTATAATTTTATTTTTTATATTTGAAGGTTAATTTTACCGAGGATTAAATAAAAAGTAAATATTTATAATTATTATTTCGGTTTAACGATTTGAAATTTTTTAAAATTAAAATTAAGAATTGAACCAAACCACTTTTATTTTTATTTGATTTAGTTCGATTTTTAAAACAACAAAAAAAATCAATTTTTTTATTTCTTTTAATTTGAATTATCGATTTTTTTATCCACTCCAAATATTGTAGATGGAATTATCGATTAAATTTAAACTTTTAACTAATTTTAACTTTAACTATCAAAACATAGAACCATATATGTTTCCCTCTTATTTAAAGGATAATACTAATTTGTGTCCGAAACACAATTAAAAAATCATTTATAAAAATTTATATTAAAAAAATTAATTAAAAACTTTAATTACATATTTAACTTGTGCCAAGAGGATAGGATACTAATTAACGTTACCCTCGTTTAAAAGCAACGTGCTCCTTATAATAAGGTTTGTAACGAAGAATAGTATTGTTGGCGGGGTAGAAAAATGTCTTGTGAAATTTTCTAAATAAAACAGTAGCCCAATGGAATAAAAGTTTCCGGCTTAAATCTTTGGGTAATGCTAACTTGTACCCCAAAAGCACATGTTAAGAAATTCAAAAATAGAAATTTGCATTGAAAAAAAATAAAATTATTAAATATAAAATCTAATAAATTCAATATCCAATTATCAAAAATTTATTTCTATATTCATCTCATAACTTATGCCCTTGGGGCACAAGTTATCATTACCCTAAATCTTTTTATACCAGAGTCATCACCATCGATGTCTTTCTCTTTTCGGAATCAACACCAACAATGTCATGGCACTCAATGGAATTCGGAGATTGAGACAAACTTTGGTCTTGACTTCTTCCCCTTAAATCTACTCTCATTGTCCATCTTCAATTCAACAAACTTAGTGATTGTCATATTCAAACAAGATCAATTTGTTTCTCATAAGCTTCAACAAATGTAACCAATACATGAATCCTTAAGACACAAATCTATAGCAACAGGTATAAGATATGTAAAAACAAAAAGCTATTAAGACACAAATCTAAAAACTTATAAGTCATTCAAAACAAAGAAAACAGTGCATCTACAAATTTACAACTTGACCAGAATCGCGAGAGCCTTAAATATAACACAATGCGACAGTTATTTAAAACCTTTCATCATCTAATAGTTCTTCCTCGGTTACATATTCATCATAGCCCAGATTATGATCTCCTTCCAATTCATCATCCGAACCCTCTGTTCTTCCCATTAAACCCATTCCCTCAACCTTTCCATTCGCAACAACATTCCAAGGAAGCCACAAATCAGCATTCTTCCCCAAATCCCTATCCCAATAATCTCCAACAACAACAGTCTTCAAATTCGCTTCCCTAACCTTCCTCAACATTTCCGCAAATTCCCGATCATCCGAAACCAAAACCAACCAACCAACCTCTCCACTCATCATCTCCCTCTCCAACCACAAATCCGCCGCATTCCCCTTCTCACCAACCTTCACAACTTTAACGAAAACCCATGTGCGCCGCAACTCCGAACCCAAACCAAATCCAACCCTAGGCGCAACAATATTTCCCGCAGCTTCATTATAAGTATGGATTCTCCGAACGAACCAGACCTTCGACCGGCTCAACTTAATGGATTTCAATTTTTCCCTTAACTTCTTACGCTGGTACAGATGAACTCTCTTGAAATGAATTTTGAGATCGAAAATTGATTTACATTCGTGACCGCAGACACGGCAGGGAATCGAATTAGGGTTAGGGTTTTGGTTGGTATTCCATTGAGGGAGATTGAAAAAGGAGTGTCGTTTTGTGTAAGCGGAGATTGAAACGACGTCGCCGAAGCGTTCGGCGAGGGTTTTGAGAGAGAGTGCGGCGTCGTATGGAGGTCCACGTGGAGGTTTGTTGTCGAGGTCCCAGAGGATTATAACCTTTTTGTTAGGGACGTGTTTGGGGATTGGTGTATTGATTTTGATGGAGGATTGGAAACGGGGTTTTTAGCAGAGTTTGTGATTATTTGGGAAAAGAAGTGAAGAAGTTAAGTTGACAGAGTTTGCGCTGTGGAAAAACAGAGAATGCATGTTTCTCTTCGTATCAACGAAGAAGAGTCGCTTTTTTTTAATGCGATAGGAGTTTTTTTTTTGTTACGGATGATAATTTGGGCTTGCTCGTGTGGATTGTGGCCCAATGGTATGGAATTTTCTAGGGAGTGGTTATTTGCACACCTTTATACATACTAGTAACAAACCCGAACTTTGAATTTATATTTTAAGACCGTTAATACATAGAGAACTACAAACATACACTAATATAATCTTACAATTGTGATTCATTTATAAAAGAAAAGTAACATAAATAAAACATATAATAGTACGTAATTATTATAAAACTCAAAAGATAACATGTCAACTTATCCAATAGTATCTCTTAAATTAAACTGTAAAACATTGAACATCATCATTGAAACAATACTAAAGTTCATAACATCTTTTTCCTCCTACAACAGCACGAAGAAATATGTTAAATTGTATAGTATTTTTCGAATATGCAAAATGTACTATGGAGCATAAACTAAAATATTTTGTAAAATCAAACCATTTGATTTTCATACCAATGATCAACGATATTCATTTGATATCAATCAAGTATCCTAACTAACAAAGTTTAACAACTATTTGTAGTAGTCGAATATGATGTATTCTTTTTGTCATGTATTAAGATTTTCAAACCACTTTTGCTCCTACCTTATGCGGACACAAATTAAGAAATTCATTTATAAAAAAATTGTATTGAAAAAATTAATTAAAATTTTAATTATATATATATATATATATATATATATATATATATATATATATATATATATATATATATATCTATATATATATATATATATATATATATATATATATATATATATATATATATATATATATATATATATATATATATATAACTTGGGCCAAGAGAATCCTGATTAGCATTACCCTTATTTAAAAGCAACATGCTCCTTACAATAAGGTTAGTAACGAAGAATAGTATTGTTAGCGGGGTAGAAAAATGTTGTGAAAATTTCTAAATAAATCAGTAGCCCAATCGAATAAAAGTTCCCGGCTTAAATCTTTTTATACCAGAGTCATCACCATCGATGTCTTTCTCTTTTCGGAATCAACACCAACAATGTTTTGGCACTCAATGGAATTCGGAGACTGAGGCAAACTTTGGTCTTGACTTCTTCCCCTTAAATCTACTCTCATTGTCCATCTTCAATTCAACAAACTTAGTGATTGTCATATTCAAACAAGATCAATTTGTTTCTCAAAAGCTTCAACAAATGTAACCAATACATGAACCCTTAATACACAAATCTATAACAACAGGTATAAGATATAAGATATGTAAAAAAAAACTATGAAGACACAAATCTAAAAACTTATAAGTCATTCAAAACAGAGAAAATAGTGCATCTACATATTTACAATTCGTACAGACCAAAATCGCAAGAGCTTCTAAGAGAACACATTACTGACCAAAATCGTGAGAGTCTTAAAAAGAACACGATGCAGACAATTATTTAAAACCTTTCATATAGTTCTTCCTCTGTTACATATTCACCATAGTCCAAATCCTGATCTCCTTCCATTTCATCATCCGAACCCTCTGTTCTTCCCATTAAACCCATTCCCTCAAGCTTTCCATTCTCAACAACATTCCAAGGAAGCCACAAATCAGCATTCTTCCCCAAATCCCTATCCCAATAATCTCCAACAACAACAGTCTTCAAATTGACCTCCCTAACCTTCCTCAACATCTCTGCAAATTCCCGATCATCCGAAACCATAACCAACCAACCAACCTCTCCACTCATCATCTCCCTCTCCAACCACAAATCCGCCGCATTCCCCTTCTCACCGACCTTCACAACTTTAACGAAAACCCCTGTGCGCTGTAACTCCGAACCCAAACCAAATCCAACCCTAGGTGCAACAACATTCCCCGCAGCTTCATTATAAGTATGGATTCTCCGAACGAACCAGACCTTCGACCGGCTCAACTTAATGGATTTCAATTTTTCCCTTAACTTCTTACGCTGGTACAGATGAACTCTCTTGAAATGAATTTTGAGATCGAAAATTGATTTACATTCGTGACCGCAGACACGACAGGGAATCGAATTAGGGTTAGGGTTTTGGTTGGTATTCCATTGAGGGAGATTGAAGAAGGAGTGTCGTTTTGTGTAAGCGGAGATTGAAACGACGTCGCCGAAGCGTTCGGCGAGGGTTTTGAGAGAGAGTGCGGCGTCGTATGGAGGTCCACGTGGAGGTTTGTTGTCGAGGTCCCAGAGGATTATAACCTTTTTGTTAGGGACGTGTTTAGGGATTGGTGTATTGATTTTGATGGAGGATTGGAAATGGGGTTTTGAGCAGAGTTTGTGATTATTTGGGAAAAGAAGTGAAGAAGTTAAGTTGACAGAGTTTGCGTTGTGGAAAAACAGAGAATGCATGCTTCTCTTCGTATCGACAAAGAAGAATCGCTTTTTTTTAATGCGATAGGAGCTTTTTTTTTGTTACAGATGATAATTTGGGCTTGCTCGTGTGGATTGTGGCCCAATGGTATGGAATTTTTCTAGGGAGTGGTTATTTGCACACCGTTTTATACATACTTGTAACAAACCCGAACTTTGAATTTATATTTTAAGACCGTTAATACATAGAGAACTACAAACATACACTAATATAATCTTACAATTGTGATTCATTTATAAAAAGAAAAGTAACATAAATAAAACATATAATAGTACGTAGATATTATAAAACTCAAAAGATAACATGTCAACTTATCCAATAGTATCTCTTAAATTAAACTGTAAAACATTGAACATCATCATTGAAACAATACTAAAGTTCATAACATCTTTTTCCATCCTACAACAGCACGAAGAAATATGTTAAATTGTATAGTATTTTTTCGAATATGGAAAATGTACTATGAAGCATAAACTAAAATTTTTGTAAAATCAAACCATTTGATTTTCATACCAATGATCAACGATATTCATTTGATATCAATCAAGTATCCTAACTAACAAAGTTTAACAACTATTTGTAGTAGTCGAATATGATGTATTCTTTTTTGTCATGTATTAAGATTTTCAAACCACTTTTGCTCCTACCTTATGCGGACACAAATTAAGAAATTCATTTATAAAAATTTTGTATTGAAAAAATTAATTAAAATTTATTAATATATATATATATATATATATATATATATATATATATATATATATATATATATATATATATATATATATATATATATATATATAACTTGGGCCAAGAGAGTCCTGATTAGCATTACCCTTATTTAAAAGCAACATGCTCCTTATAATAAGGTTTGTAACGAAGAATAGTATTGTTAGCGGGGTAGAAAAATGTTGTGAAAATTTCTAAATAAATCAGTAGCCCAATCGAATAAAAGTTCCCGGCTTAAATCTTTTTATACCAGAGTCATCACCATCGATGTCTTTCTCTTTTCGGAATCAACACCAACAATGTTTTGGCACTCAATGGAATTCGAAGACTGAGACAAACTTTGGTCTTGACTTCTTCCCCTTAAATCTACTCTCATTGTCCATCTTCAATTCAACAAACTTAGTGATTGTCATATTCAAACAAGATCAATTTGTTTCTCATAAGCTTCAACAAATGTAACCAATACATGAACCCTTAATACACAAATCTATAGCAACAGGTATAAGATATAAGATATGTAAAAAAAACTATTAAGACACAAATCTAAAAACTTATAAGTCATTCAAAACAAAGAAAATAGTGCATCTACATATTTACAATTCGTACAGACCAAAATCGCAAGAGCTTCAAAGAGAACACATTACTGACCAAAATCGTGAGAGTCTTAAAGAGAACACGATGCAGACAATTATTTAAAACCTTTCATACAGTTCTTCCTCTGTTACATATTCACTATAGTCCAAATCCTGATCTCCTTCCAGTTCATCATCCAAACCCTCTGTTTTTCCCATTAAACCCATTCCCTCAAGCTTTCCATTCTCAACAACATTCCAAGGAAGCCACAAATCAGCATTCTTCCCCAAATCCCTATCCCAATAATCTCCAACAACAACAGTCTTCAAATTCACTTCCCTAACCTTCCTCAACATATCCGCAAATTCCCGATCATCCGAAACCAAAACCAACCAACCAACCTCTCCACTCATCATCTCCCTCTTCAACCACAATTCCGCCGCATTCCCCTTCTCACCGACCTTTACAACTTTAACGAAAACCCCTGCGCGCCGCAACTCCGAACCCAAACCAAATCCAACCCTAGGTGCAACAACATTCCCCGCAGCTTCATTATAAGTATGGATTCTCCGAACGAACCAGACCTTCGTGTAACACCCCAAAATTTGCCCTCCTCATTCATGCATTCACTTTTTAGGTCATTTAGCATTTCATGCCATATTGCATCGCGTCAATCAGAATTAGCTCCAAGAAGCTCGAACATCATCCAGGACACTTTGTGGGTTCTACTTAGACGGTCAGTCAACGTAAGGAATAGACTTGAGGTACTACCAACAGGTCTAATTGGGGCCTATTCACCGTGCAAATTGCCAGACTTGAAGAAGCAAGAATCTGCTGCTGAGCTGTCATGCTCGCTAGGCGAAGGGCGCGCATTTCAGAAAAAATCAGGAAGCTTTGGGCCTCAGTTGACCTCATTCCAAGCCCATTACCCACGAAATCAGTCTATAAATACTGAAGTTTCAGTAGAGGAGTTACACTGGGAGAACCACGGGAGAAAGATCTTGAGAGGAGGAGACCTAGGAATTACTCTGCAGCAACCTTCAGGCAGCTCTGAGAAGTTCACTCCGATTCACACGCTCTTTTGCCTCCGCCTCACAGAGCTTTACAAATCCAGCCACGCCGTTCGATCGATCTCTCTCATCAGGTATGCCTTTGTTCCTACTACTTTACGCCTCGAATTTGAATATTATGAATGTATGAGGTAACATCAGGTGTTGCCCACGGTTTATGTTTGTGTATAAATATGTGTAACAATACCTCGAATGTTTTAATCATTTTCGTTTATGAGATGGATACCACAGGGTTTCGGATCATAGAGATCGAACTGTTATCAAGGAGGAATCCAAAACCCGCAGGCCTTCGCTAGCCGCTTCGCTAGGCGAGCCTGTAGCGAAGCTTCGCTAAGCCTTCGCTAGGCGAAGCAGTCGCGAACGTGACAGTATCTGCTTTTTGTTTTGTTTTGTTCTAACCTGTTTTTGTGTTGCCATGGCATTGTTTTCCCTGGATCTCATCTTGTTTGTCTAACCCTTTGTCGAGTTTTGTGAGGGCTCATATGGCTTTTGCAGAGACACTCGCGTGGTTTCCCACTTTATTTGTGGGATACCCCCTGAAGTTTTATTCTGATTATTCGTGTTGACTGATTTCCTTTGACGGTCCAGCTGGAGAGATTTCAGGGTTTCTTGCTCCTTTAACTGCTATAGCTTCGGATCTTTATCCGTGTGGTAATTTTTTCCCTTTCTCGTACTTTATCGCTTTCTTAGCTTGAAGACCTCGATAGGAGGCAATGTTTGAGCCCCTTGGTGGCATTTTACTTTGAGATACATGTTTTGTGTTTTGTATTCGTATCCCCACATGTAGCGCGGTTCCTTCGTCAAGGACTGCCTGTTTGCCCTCGAGCATCCCAAACCCTAAAACCCATAACACACGTTTACTCCTTCTACTACAGGCGAGTAAGTCTCCAAAGGTCGAGCATCCGGTAGATTGCGTAGTGACGTTGTTCGTCCAAAACCCAATCCATAACCCCGTAGTTAGCCGAACTACGGCTTGCTCTGATTCTCATTCCAGATGAGATACGTAGGCATAAGACGCGATGTCTTAGCGAGCACAATTACCCCCAACCCATAGGTCAGCCGAGCTACGAAGACTCTGATTCTCATATTCAGATGAGATACGTATGCAGTGGATGCGACATCCGCGCGAGTCATTTCTCTTAACCTTTTTAGTAAATAAACACATTAGGTAAACCCACACCCTTTAGACGAAAACCACAAAAGTGGATCCCGTAGAGTACTATGGATGCGTAGGGGTGCTAATACCTTCCCTTCGCATAACCGACTCCCGAACCCAAGATTTGGTTGCGAGACCCCGTCTTGTCCTTTCCTTTTTCAGGTTTACTTCGAGCGTTTCCTTTCCCTCCTTCGGGATGAATAACGCACGGTGGCGACTCTTCTGTCTTTTTCTTTCGCCGGTTGTTTTTTCGCGCACTATATTTTTCAGGTTGCGCCAGCTGGCGACTCTGCTGGGGACGCTAAGAAGTTGACCTCTTGCTGGTCCACCTTCCCTAAGCGAGTCCCTCCTAGCTTTTGTAGTTTGTTTGTTTATTGGGTGTTCATGCTTTTGTACAGTTATTTATTTACCTGCTTCACCTTATTGCATTGTGTACATATCATTGCTGTATCTGTTGGCTGGCTATGGCTGCTTGGTGATCTTTGTGAGATGAGTTCTATACCCGAACTCGAGTGCACTTAAGATAGGAGAATGGCATAGTCCTGTCAACTTGTGTGGAGTTATTCCTTAGCGAGTTGACTTGCAAGCCCATTCACTTGGTGGAGGTCATGTTGAGATCAATAATGTCACATAAGTAAGTTGTGGTTAGACATTACTTGTTCCAATATAGACCTAAGAAGCCAAGGACCTTAGTTTACCAAACCCATATTGGCCTATTTGTAGGACGTAGTGCAAAAGTCGTTCAAGTGTAAGATTTGATACGATTGTTACGCGATACTACACTCATAAGAGTCTCTTCTTGAGAATATTGTTGGAATACGAGTAGTCGTTCCTCTGATAATATCCGAAAGATGGGATTATGACTATGGGAACCTTTTGTAGAACATGTTTGGCAGGTTTAAACCTTAGTACACTCCTTTTGGGTGGTTCTTAACCTAAACTCCATGCTCGTGACTTGCGACAAACCCTTGATTCATGGTTGATCCGATCAGGCATCCTTAATATCAATGAAACTCGGGTGTTGATAAGGTGTAAACCATAATCCACCAAAATGGGTGGTTGATATTAAGGATAACGTGACCCATCCCATGACCTTTGTTTGGTGTGCTCTTGATTTCTCTCCAGACAGTGCAACCTGACAGATGTTCAAGCAGATACAGCAATCCTGATTGACATGCCACTGCATTGCATTCACATCATCACATTATTTGCATTCACATCACTTAACACATGTTTATCCTTTTCAAGGGGGTTTAAATCTTCTTCTTGATTCTAGTCGGGGTTTTCTTCTTACACTGTTTATCAAATGTGAGACTGGAATCAAGGGGGTAGAATACTTTTGGAATTGATAAACATGTCATTGCATTTGCATAGTCATCCGCATGTCTTGCATAACAGGTACCGCCACAGTGTTCTCAGTTTGTTTGGTGTCCCACTAGCAGGATAGCTGACTCAGGCATTCACCAATACGGTACCCGAAGGAATCAACAAAGAGTGATGGAGAGCCTACAAGCAGAGCTCGCCGAGATGAAGATTCGCATGAATCAGTTCATGGATTTGGTTCAAGGGGTGGCTCAAGGACAACAGGAGCTTAGATTGTTGGTGCAGAGGGATCCTCCTATTACTCAACCGGAGACGTTAGCTGATCCTCCAGCTGGAGAGGCTAATGGTCCCAATGGACCGGGGCCTATCCCGATCCCGCATGTCAACCTAGATCAACAACCTATTCAGGATGGTCAGGATGATCAGTTCCCCTTGCTTCAGGAAGACTTTGGCATGGACCCCATGTTTAGAAGATTGGAAGAGAGGTTGAAAGTAGTGGAAAGACAGAATCTTTTGGGAGTAGATGTTGCTGACTTGGGGCTGGTCCCAGGTGTGAGAGTGCCACCGAAATTCAAGGTCCCGATATTTGACAAATACAATGGCAGTTCTTGCCCCAAAACTCACGTGCAAGCCTATTTCCGTAAAATGGTTGCATACTCTGATGACGAGAAGCTACTTATGTACTTCTTCCAGGATAGCCTAGCTGGGGCATCCTTGGAATGGTATATGAGGCTGGACAGAGCCCACATCCGTTGCTGGAGGGATTTGGCAGAAGCTTTCGTGAAGCAGTATCAGTATAATGCAAACATGGCTCCGGACAGAACTCAACTTCAGAATCTGTCTCTTAAAAGCAATGAGTGCTTCAGGGAATACACTCAACGCTGGAGGGATACAGCTTCCCGTGTTCAGCCTCCTATGTTGGAAAAGGTAATGGCCAACATGTTCATGAATACGCTGCCTGGACCTTATCTGGAGCGTCTGGTGGGGTGCAATGCTTCCAACTTTGTTGATGTGGTCTCTACTGGAGAAAGGGTGGAGAATTACCTAAAGACCTATAAAAGCCAGAGTGGAGGTGGATCCTCATCAGGAGTGAAGAAGCCGTTCATTCAGGGACAGAAGAGGAGAGAAGGGGATGTGTCGCATCCGCGAAAAACAACCGGCGGGCTAAAACAAAAACAAACAGAGCCGCCACCGTGCGTTATTTATCCCAAAAGAGGGAAAGGAAACGCTCGAAGTAAACCTGGAAAAAGCATGGTCTCGCGACCAAAGAGATGGGATCGGGAGTCGGTTACGCAAGGGGAAGGTATTAGCACCCCTCACGTCCGTCGTACTCGACGGGATCCACGCTCAAAGACAGAAAAAGGTTGCTAAAACAAACACATCACACACACACACCGAAAACAACACAGGTGGGGTAAGAGGAAGAGGGCTCGCTAGGACATCGCGTCCTATGCCTACGTATCTCGTCTGGAACGAGAATCAGAGCTGCCGTAGTTCGGCTCACGCACGCCAAACAAGACACACACAAACACCGGCAAACATGGAACCCGAACGCCAATCGCTGGACTTACATCGGCTTCCGAACCAAACAAACCCACACTGGAACCCGAATGCCAATCACTGGACTTATATCAGCTTCCAAGCACACAACAACCAACCAAGTTAATAGGGAGTCGGGAACTCGAGCCTATAACTGTCAAGCACACACACAAAAAGAAAACAAAGTGCCCGGAGAGACCTCGCACGGTCTCCTGCCTACGTACCTCATCTGGTATGAGGATCAGGGCGACGTAGTTCCCCCGAACGGGAAGAAAGACTAACCAGATACAAAGGGAGACACACTACTAGGGAGCTGGACTCGAGCCTAGATGTTATCATGCATCATTGCCCTATGTTAAGGTTCACTATCTACTCGCACAACAGCAAGGTAATCCTAACCAGGAAAAAGCAAAGCATGCAAGCATAAACAAAGCAAAGCAAACATTTCAAATAGCACACACTATATCCAGTCAAAGTGGGCTCAAACAAAGGGTCAGACTGCCAAAGCAAGTCATCTGTACAAGGGTGGTGTTAGCTCTTAACCCTGACATTGAGAGTCAGGGTGAAGCTGATGAAAGGAGAGTGAAGATTAGACTTCACAGCTCTTATCCCTGGCCAGGGAGAGCTTCAGACAAAGGAGTGTGGGTTTAGAAAGGAGGAACCCTTCTACACTCATGACTCTGACTCAACTGTACAACTGTACAAGATCTTGGGTTAATGTCCCAATGCATCAACACAGTGGTGTGAGCAGAGGGACGACTCAACAAGAATAGCAGGGGATGGATTGCACATCCCTTGGGTTCTGCCAATTGCCTTAATCAAGGTCTTTACCTGCTTGGGGACAAAGTTAAACAATCACAAACATCGCCTCTTAAGGAGGACTTCAGACAGTTGCCTGGCCAAGTAACAGGCCAGGTCTTCCAGACTACATGGAGACAAGAGAGTCTACCTCAATTGGTTTATACAACCAAGCACAGCAAGCAAGTTCTCAAGGAACTATTAGCAACTAATGTACCTGAAATCAATCAAATACAATCAGTATACCAATCAAAAGCCAACATTAAACAGCACAAGTCAATAGTTAATCTGTACAATCAAACAATGCAATGTGCAATGCACAATCAACTCAAGTGAGCCAAGCATCCTACAAAACAAAACAAGTTAGTCCACAACAATTGACCAAATCAAACTCAATTAACTTGAAGCAATCTCCTTAAGGCATTTGCATCTCAACCTGAAAAGCCAAACTCAAATATGAGAAACAAGACCACTAGGACAAGCCTAGGGTCAAAAGGAGATGAAAAATCCAAAACAGCAAGTGAAAATTATCCAAAATCACAATCAAACAATTTAGAAACAACTCCAATTGGTCCCATGCTCATATCATTCATCATTATCATTTCATGAAAGAAAAGGCATCAAACATGCAAATTGGAACCTCAAAAGACCAAACAGAATGATCTCAATCAAATCAACATCAAAACATTTCAATAAATTCCACAAAAATTCAAGTCCAAACAGAACACATTCAATGAAAATCAAAAAGTCCAGACAAATTCAAGCAAGCCAACACAAGGCATCAAAACAAACATCAACTTCCATCAATCATAAAACAGTGACAAAACATGATAAATGAATGGGATCAAAACCACAATGACCTATAATGTGTCTAGAATACACATGTCAAATTTCACATTCATCCAATAAACCATAAGGATTTCACAAAGCCAATACCAACAAGTGTCACAAAAAATCAACAAATGACCAAACAGAGGAGAAAATTCCAATCAAATAGGAAATGCCATCAATAAATCCAGAAAAATTCACATGTGTTCTTAACATCTATATGCTCAAACATGCAAAAAATTAGCTCAATCCAATGTTCCTAAGCACATCAAATAAAATCATGAAATTCACCAAGCATGGTGTGACACAAATTGTCACACCTCTAATCAAAAATTCATATCTCATCAACCAGGGATCCAAAAATTGCAAACCATACATCAAAATCACCAACAAAGAGTCAAGAATAGGCATGCAAAATTTCATGAATTTCTATGGAAGCATCATCATTTTATGAGTGAAATGGCATGGCATACACAAATTGGCACACATCCAAACAATCCCTAGGCAATTTATTTTTCCACACGTGCACAAAAATAATAAAAATCACCATAAAAAACTACACATCACAAGGAGAATAATGCAAAAAGTCTCATCAAATTTGGACAAGAAATGAGGAACTTATGATTTTTTGAAGATATGTGATGAAAATGAAATGAAAAATGAAAAAAGAAATGAAATAAACATGAAATTAAAATGAAAATGGCAATTGCGTAATTAAGCTTCAGTACAGCAAAACGCGGCGTTTCTCATTAATTTGGTGGCAGCTTGTGATTGGCCTACGCTAGCGGGAAACACATTTTGAAAATCCAAAACCAGGCGCACGGATTGAACACGCTTCTGGACGTGTTCTTGCTCAAGAACACCAACGAAATTCCAGAAAATGCAGATGAGCATTTCTCAACCAAATGCAACAAATCATATATCACTGGAATCACCGTTCAACAAGGATCATGAAACTAACAAGCATTAGACCTAACTCTCAACATATCAACCAGATCGATCGAAAATAGGTTTGCACATCAAACTTCCAATCAAGATTTCTCTCTCGATACTCAATCAAATTCAAAACCACGAGCAACATGTTATTCTATGTTGAAAGATCTACAAGAACCATATGATAATTGGAGCAATTAAAGAGATCGAAATCTGACCTTATGGAGATGGCAGTTCGTGAATTCGTGCTCTTCAATGTCCAAAACACCAAAATAGAAGCGGTTCAATGATGTGGAAAGTGATTGCAACAAGTAGTTTAGCTCAAAACAGCTCCAGCTCAAAGATTCTTCAATTTGCCATGGAAGATCACTATGAGGACAGTCCAAATTCTTCACTCCTTTGCCACGATTTGGATGAAACAGTTGTGCACCAACACTTGTAGAGTGTGGATCAAACAAGAACCATTGCAATGGATGAAGAATTCAGTGTGAAATGATGAAAAAAGTGTGAAATTTTTTGGAGAATTTGGAGAGAATTGGAGGGAAAGTTTGTTAGATCTGAAAATGTGAAGTGTGATTATCAATTCTGTTACAATTAACACTTTATACCATCTCCTAATCCATTTCTTAATCACAATTAGCAAAATCAAAATGAATTAGTGAAATGCATTTTCAATTGAAATAACCAAAATAGCCTTTTCCAAACCAGCCAATGTAACAGTAGAATGGCAACGCAAACAAGTTCTAAATGGTATTTGGAATGTGCTAGAATGAGCTTTGTATGCAAAATCCATGTAATTCTCAAAATCACCTTTTCATGCCAAAAATGCAAATTAATCCACTTGAAAAATGGACTTTTTATGTGATGAATTTTGATGAAATGTGATGATGCATTATGAAAGTACATGTAAAATGTGGTTTGCTCAAATAAAGATCACTCAATTTGGCCATTCCATGTGAAAGTTATGCCACTTTGAATTTAGGCATTTTCTGAAAATGATTGGACCATAACTTGCCAACCACACATGAGAAATGAGTGTTCTTGGACTTTTTGGAAAGGTGAGAGCAAGATCTACAACTTTCATGTTGGACAAAATTTCATTTGAAGCATTTTTGGACATGTATTTTTGAGATGAAAAACTTTCCATTTTTGGAAACTTTCAATTATAGGTCACTTTCTATTTTTGGAAAGTTTCCTCCTGACTTTATTTTCTTCATTCTTGATGTTTGAAATGTCAAATGAAACTTGTTTAGACATGAATGAAGTGTATCCAACTCTTTCCCACCTCCAAATCCACCATTTCAGGCACAGTTGACCACAGTTGACTTTTCTGACTGATAGATGAATTTGGCTATGCACTGATCAAGTTGAGCCTCAAACTTCTGATGAAATGGCTCAATGATGAAACCCTAGCTTCCATGAGCTCAATATAATCATGAAATGATCCCCATATTCACTGTAGACCCCATCTCCTTGACAAGCCCTGATTGGCCCAATGCAGATGATTAGGGTTGACCAGTGGTCAAAACCCTAATCTCAAGGTATCTGATCAATCTCTTGGAGATGATGAAACCATGATGATGATGATGATGATGTATCATTTCAACCAAGATGAAGACCAACCCCCTTGAGGAACCATGAAACCCTAATTTGAATCACACACCCTCAGATGGCTAGTGATCAATTCAATCAATGAAACCCTCAGCTTGCGTCTCAACCTCTTCATCCTCTGATCAAGACTTAGGAGGATGACTTGCACAATGTTTCCACATGATATGCAATATGCAAATGCCTAATGACCTAAAAAATGATATGCAACATGCTAAGCTAGTCCCAAGAGAGGAGGGCAAATTTTGAGGTGTTACAGCTGCCCCTATTCAATCCACTGTGAACCTGTCGATATGAATAGCCTCGGCTTTCAGATGATCAGGATGAAGAGTGATTGAATACCAAGAACAGACGAACAATTTGCACTCTGATGGGAAAATAATTAACAATGCCTGTCAGAATCGGCAAAGAACAAACTTCTGAACAAGAATCCGTCTGGTACGGAGAAAGTCAGCTTGAATACCGAAACAGGAATATATCTGGATAAATGGTAACACAAAGATAGCCATGGCCTGAACGCCGCTCGTCAGTCTGCATACTGAGCCTCACAATATGAGAGTAATTGATGTCGGTCTGAATACCGGGAGATTAGCCTGAACGCCACTTTGGTCTGAATACCGCTTCGGTCTGGATACCGCTTCGGTCCGGATACCGGAAAACTGGTCTGAACACCACTTCGGTCTGGATACCGGAAAACTGGCCTGACTGCCACAAGCTGCATCGATCTAATTGTCGGAAGCTTCTTCGATCTGAAAATCGTAAACTGGCCTGAACGCCACCTCGGTCTGGATACCGCCTCGGTCTGAACACCGGAAAACTGGTTTGGATACCATAAGTACTTCAACCTGATCGTCGGAAACTTCTTCGATCTGGAAATCGGAAACTGGCCTGAACGCCACATCGGTCTGGATACCGCCTCGGTCTGAACACCGGAAAACTGGCCTGGATGCCACAAGTACTTCGACCTGATCATCGGAAACTTCTTCGATCTGGCGATCGGAAACTGGCCTGAACGCCACATCGGTCTGGATACCGGAAAACTCTTCATGCCTGTCAGCATCGGCAGAAAGGAACAGTGATACATGAGACGACACGTATGCCAACGATCCATGCTGGGGATAACAAACCACAAACTGGCTATTCTTTCTTCAACCCTAGCCAACGAACACTTCGCGTTTAGCTGGGGATTATTCTCTCTTGTTTTTTTTCTTTTTTTGACCCCGAAAATTTCTTGATTAACATTCCCATCTCTGCTCGACAGAAACTTGGATTCAAAATCATGATGCTAAACTCCTCAGAGTAACACCTTCACCCTCCCGCAAAACCAAATCTCAAACGGTAACCATGGCTTGAGTCGCGCTGATCGCGTAACATTTTCCGATTTTCTGTCCGACGGAAAAGTTCCCTCCAGTATCGCACTACTGGGGATTTTTGTTGATACAGTACCAAACTCCTAGGAGTAGCATCTTCACCTTTGGGCGAACCACCTCTCAAACAATAACCACGGTCTGAGACTAGCTTATGCTTGCAGTATGATGCATGATTGACTTTTTCAGCGCAATGCTCTATAATCATGGAAATGCTACGCGATTTATTATGCAATATGCCATGCTTATTTTTCATGATGAATGTATAAAAAGCATCCCCCTCAAGGGACTCTTCTGGGGAGCCCGAGACACTCTGCTGAGGATCTCGCCAATACTCCGATCTCCACCCTGCTGGGGAATAGCGCTGCTGCTGGAAAAAAGGCAACCCTTGCTGAGGAAAAACCTCCTTTGCACCCAATCCGCTTGGGGAATTGCTGGGGAAAGAACCACCAACGCTCTCTGTGGGGATACAACGGTCCTCGACTTGCTGGGGATGCAACACTCCAGACTCTGTTTGGGGAACCACCACTCACAGATACCTCCGCTGGGAAATAGCAACCTTCAGACCTGGCGACTGGGGAAGTATCGATCTAAAACCTGCTAGGAATAACCATCCTGACCCTGCTAGGGAATCCACAGACCTTGAATCTGCTGGGGAATTAGTCATTCCGACTCTGCTTGGGGAGGAGGACAGTCCGGTACTGAACACCCATCGACTCGTCGAACCATGGCATTCATATCCCACTCCCATGTCAGCTTTCCAATTTTGAGAATTCCCAGACTCATCTGGACCTTTTCTGCTCCATCATCTTGTATTCCCAGCTGCTCCGCACTCGACGGAGAGCGAACTCCTAGGATTTATACAGACTTTTCAATCTTCCGACTTTGAAGAGTTTTCTTGATTAATTTCAAGGGTCGCCGTACGTCCATCGCCGTCATTTCACCGCTCTCCTATTCATTCGTCCCTGATCGGACTCCATGGGGATTTGTTTTATCAATAGCTTCCACATCACAACCTGCAAGTGAGTGAAGAGATCTAACAGTACCTGCAAAACAGATCGTTAGATAAAACCGTGCCCCAGGCGTGTCAAGATTTCAACACTTGGGTCACTCAACCTTCCGAATAAGATTTCAAGTTTTCAATCTTATAAACATGCATTGGAAGGGACCTGTATGTCTTAAAATGCAAAGATTCTTTATCAAAATAATTGGATGTTTTTGCAATCAAAGCGGTAATGAAAAACAAAATCAAAATTATTTGACTGAATATGCATTTTATTGATTGAAAAAGTGTGTGGCTCAAAACCGAGCAATACAAAGGAAGCAATTCCTAAAAAGAGGTAATTGCGCACAAAAGGAAAAATCTATCCTAATGGCAATGTGAAACCCGTGATCTCATCGAGTTCCAACTCGGTTACACCCCATATGTCCTCAGACTTTCCGTGC
This sequence comes from Lathyrus oleraceus, assembly GCF_024323335.1. Lineage (NCBI taxonomy): Eukaryota > Viridiplantae > Streptophyta > Magnoliopsida > Fabales > Fabaceae > Lathyrus > Lathyrus oleraceus. Next base: position 7,298 of record NW_026112868.1, on the reverse strand, counting down.
TTTCTGCCTTCTGAACACGACTATTCTGATTGATCCCTACCGGGTATTATCCATGATGCCTTAACCAAAGCACAAACGATCATGCCAGACGCAGTTGTTCGTTTCAATCCCTCTTTTTGCCTGGACCGCCCTTTCGGGTTTTTAGTCCACCGGGATACCCTTTTTTGCCCAAGTCGCCTTTTCAGGTTTTCGACTTGCCGAGTTTACATTTTTTCATTTTATCCCTAATTTTTGCCCGAACCTTTCTTTCTATTTTTTTTGGTTCGCCGGGATGCCCATTTTTGCCTGGACTATTTTATTCTTTTCGTCCAGCGGGTCTATTTATACGAAGTATTTTTTAACTGCGTCCGCATTCACAGGGGATGGAAAATCCTCGCCATCCATGGTCGTTAACAACAAGGCTCCGCCAGAGAAAACCTTCTTGACCACGAATGGACCTTCATAATTGGGTGTCCATTTGCCCCTTCGATCGTTTTGAGGAGGAAGGATCCTTTTCAGCACCATATCACCTACGTGATATACCCGAGGTCGTACCTTTCTATCAAAAGCACGCTTCATCCGCTGCTGGTACAACTGCCCATGACAGATGGCTGCCAGCCTCTTTTCCTCAATCAGGCTCAACTCTTCGTACCGGGTCCTTACCCATTCAGCCTCTTGCAATTTTACGTCCATCAGGACTCTCAACGAGGGAATTTAACCTCAATTGGTAGTACAACCTCCATTCCATAGACCAATGAGAAAGGTGTTGCCCTAGTAGATGTACGCACCGACGTTCGATACCCATGCAATGCAAACGGCAACATCTCATGCCAGTCTTTATAGGTTACCACCATTTTCTGCACAATCTTCTTTATATTCTTATTGGCTGCCTCAACCGCCCCATTCATCTTCGGACGATAGGGAGAAGAATTGTGATGCTCAATTTTGAATTCCCGGCACAGCTCTGCCATCATCTTGTTATTCAAATTAGAACCATTATCAGTAATGATTCTCTCGGGAACCCCATATCTGCAAATGATGTCTCTCTTGAGAAATCTGGCAACGACCTGCTTCGTCACATTCGTATAAGAGGCTGCTTCCACCCACTTGGTGAAGTAATCAATAGCCACTAATATGAACCTGTGCCCATTCGAAGTTGTAGGCTCAATCTTCCCAATCATATCAATGCCCCACATAGCAAACGGCCATGGAGACGACATCAAACTCAACGGATTTGGAGGCACGTGCACCTTGTCAGCATAAATCTGGCATTTATGACACTTCCGCACGAAATTAAAACATTGGGCCTCCATGGTCATCCAATAATAACCTACCCTCAGTAGCTTTTTCACCATTGCATTCCCACTGGCATGGGTACCGAACGATCCTTCATGAACCTCTTTCATCAATTGGTTTGCTTCTCTATCATCGACACATCGGAGCAAGACCCAATCAAAATTCCGCTTATACAAAACCCCATCTTTATTCAGGTAAAACACCATGGCCAACCTCCGCAGAGTCTTTCGGTCCTTCTTGGATGCTCCCTCAGGATACTCTTGAGTCTCTAGATAGCGCTTAATATCGTAATACCACGGCTTCTCATCATCAGGAGTTGTATCAACAACAAACACATAAGCCGGTCTATCCAGACGACCTACTTCAACACTGGGGAACTGATCCCACCACTGCACCTTAATCAAGGCAGCCAAAGTAGCCAAAGCATCTGCCAACGGATTCTCTTCTCTGGGCACATGATGCAACTTCACCTTGGTGAAAAATGTCAACAACCTCCTCGTATAATCCCGGTATGGAACTAAATGAGATTGATGCGTATACCATTTCCCGTTAACCTGGTTTATCACCAGAGTTGAATCTCCATATATGACAAGGTTCTTGATCCTCAAATCAATCGCCTCCTCAATCCCCAATATGGAAGCTTCATATTCAGCCACGTTGTTGGTGCACTCAAATGTTAGTCGGGCAGCAAAAGGAATGTGGGATCCTTTCGGTGTAACCAAAACAGCACCAACACCGTTCCATTCACGTTAACGGCCCCATCAAACATCAGAATCCATTCGGATTCAGGGTCAGGCCCCTCCTCCGGGATTGGTTCCTCACAATCTTTTGATTTGAGAAACATGATGTCCTCATCAGGGAATTCAAACTTCATCGGTTGGTAATCATCAATGGGTTGCTGAGCGAGGTAATCAAACAATACACTCCCCTTGATTGCCTTCTGAGAGGTATATTGTATATCATATTCTGTCAAAATCATTGGCCCTTTCGCAACCCGTCCGGTCATTGCTGGCTCTTTCAGAAATCTACCTGATCAAATCCATCTCGAAATCCACAAAGTGGTATGAACCAGCATACACTGTCTCAGTCGGCGAGCAGCCTATGCCAAAGTACAGCAAGTTCTCTCGAACAGTGAATGTATTGTTTCACAGTCGATAAACTTTTTGCTAAGGTAAATTGCATGCTCTTTTAGACAAGACTCGTCATGCTGCCCCAATACACCTCGTAGACCCCTCGAAGGCTGTCAAGTACAAAATTTGATGGTCGTCCCTCTACAGGGATACGTCAGAATCAGAGGCTCCTGCAACCTATTCTTTTATTTTTTCAATGCCCCTTGGCAGTCATTATTCCACCTGACCGTTTGCTCTTTTTTCTTGAATGGGTTCCCACGTGGTTGTTAGGTGAGATGTGAACCATGACATGTAGTTCAATCTACCTAGTAGACCACGAACCTCTCTTTCCATTCTCGGTTCAGGCATTTCTTATTATCTTTTTTTTTTTAGCAGGATCACCCTCGATTCCCCTCTTACAACGAACCCCAACAGCTTACCAGCCCGCACTCTGAAAGTGCACTTATCCTGGTTCAACCTCAGTTTGAACTGTCTCAACTGGTCCAACAGCTTGGCCCGGTCTGCCAGATGCCCCTCTTCTGTTTGGGACTTTGCTATCATGTCATCAACATAGCATTCAATTTCATGATGAATCATATCATGAAACAAAGTCACCATGGCTCTTTGATGAGTAGCACCGACGTTCTTCTTCTCTAGAGGACAGTCTTCTCTCCGTGGTAGCTTGTGCATAACGACATCGGTATCCGACCCTGGTGTATTCTGATAAGACCAGGCGAAGGTATCCACATGCTCTTTCCGCAGGGCTACCATTCTGCTTTCGACTTGCCCCTGAAGCGGCTCCCAATTTTCACTTCCTTTCTGACCTCGGCGGTGCCTGGATTAACAATCCCAACTCGCTCTTCATGCGGCTGAATCCCCTTCTCTTCTTGTTTCAACAACCTGGCTAATTCCAGCAGATCACAATCTTCTTCGCCTTCTTCTTTGGCATGATAGATCGGATTGTCGAAGTCATACAGAGGTGTAACCGAATTGTTATCAATGAGATCCGAAGACTTATTGTTCGATATCGGCACGAGACAAATCAAAAAAGGAAAAAATGAAAACAAACATTGCCATTTTTATTTGTTTTTAAACTGCAAAAATAAATGAAAAACAAGGGAACACCGCTTTTAATTGAAAAACATCCATTTATTTATGATGTGAAATGTTGCAAAATGAAACATGAGGTGGCCCTTATAATGGACCATTACGTTTCGGGCAAAACGTATGGCTTTCATGCAAATAAAACTGAAAAACAGGAATTATTACTCTTCCAATAGAGTGACAGTGATGATCTTTCAGGCCTTCCAGCTCCCTGGTACGCACGCTTTTATCCACGACTCCAGCTCACAGTCACTGTCAGTCTCTTCCCTCACCGTACAGACGCGATCTGAATTTTCAGCGATTACACCCACCATCACCTGACCCTGCACCGGCACGGGATCAGCATTAACATTCAATGACAGTGTAAAATTGAGGGCCTTGGAATCCACCAGGTCTTGGACAGTATGCTTAAAGGCTCTACAACCCTCAATGTTATGCCCAGACGCACCAGAATGGAATTCACACTTGGCGTTCTCATCATAATTAGGTGGCCTCTGATCAGATCTCAATGGAGCTAATGTCCTCAATTGTACCATTCCGAGATCCATCAACTTCTTGAACAGAAGAGCATACGTCATGGGTAGCCTATCAAAATGAAGATCAACCCCCTTTCCTCTCACTTGGTTCCCAGCTCTCTGTGCTCTCTGTTGAGGGAACTGATGCTGCTGTTGTACCGACTGATTACCAATAGGAATCATTACCGCAGCAGTATGCTGGTAGTAATGACCCCTACCGTGTCCTCTCTGGGCATGGACATTCACAACACACGCGCCATCCTCCTTCTTATGCTGACCATCACCAAAGGATTTCTTCGTTCCAGACGACGAAGCATTTCTTGGTATTTTCCCCTTCTTCAACCAGTCTTCAATCCTCCCCACCTTCTCAGCAATGACTTTCTGCCCCAAGGCGAACTCTTGCATGACATTGATCAGCTCTCCCATCTTCTCTTTCAACTCGAGAATGTCTGTGTTGGGCGGATTCATCATTCCTGTGTCAGTCAAACAGGTTAGAAACTGACACCTGCAAAATAGAAGACAAGTTATTATGGTTTATGCATGAATGCAGTGTTTATCCACATGAGGAACACTTTATCTCTTGATCCTGGCTTCATCGAGACAAATAATAATCCGGCAGCAATATTCTGACATTCAGCATCTGATTTCATCATACAGATCAGAGATATATGATTTAGCAAAATACCCCCAACCATGTATGTGTCGTGTGAGTGCATACGGGAAAGCAAATAAAGCTTGAAGATCAATCACTGAATGAAAATAACCATCACATAGCAAAATGCACAAAGAGTGTCATAGTCATACATCACAACTGATACAAATCTCCAGAATCGGGAAAGAAATACAAGCAAATGAATTCCGTCAACATGCCTGACGGTAATCCACACAAATAAGACAGGCTAGCCTGATGAGGGCCCCACAGAAGGCCCTACTTCATCAACCATCTTTGCAAACTCTGCGGCGAACCTGAGCTCTGTATTCTCCTGCTGTAATCTCCCCACCTCTTTCTGGTGAATCTTCATCTGCCTGAAGTAATGATCCCTCTCATCCATGTAATGATCCCTCTCGGCGATGATCTTCACATTCTCTGATTCCTTGGTCTTCAGCTTGGCTTCCCACTCAGCAATGAGAACTCGGACTCTGTCGTCCCTCTGATCTCTCACGAGAATTTGCCTCCTCTTCTGATCCTTAATGACCCTCGAAGTCCTGGCTAGCTTCTCCTTCGTGATGTCGTGCCCCTTTGTTGACGACGCTAAGGCTTGGCTGATCTTCCATAGTAGGCGGTATCCATCTCAAAGCGTTTTGCTTTCAGGGCATGTCGCTTGTCTTGATCTTCCATCTTCACTTTGATCTCCTGATTAGCCATCTGAACCCGAGCAACACTCATCTCCAATTCCGTTTCTCCACAAGCAACTGATCTCTCTCCCGCTTCATTTCCAGGAACTCTTCCATACTAACAGAAGAAGGAGATTCCTCAATCAACGGATACCAAGGATCAACCATAGGAAACGGTAGACAAGTGAGTTCCACTCTCTTACTGAGCCAGTCATCAAACGGAGGAAAAGACCTGTTATTGGCTCTACCCCAAGAAAATTTGCCTTTCCTTTGAATGCTGCGCCATGCCTCAGATACTTGCTTCAACCTGGCCTGACTGCCCTCAACTGGGAAGTACAAAGTCTCCTGAACCTCACTCTTGAACGGAGGAAGCTCCATTGCGAATCCCATTTGTCTCTTAAGAAGTGTCGGGTTATAATTAATGCAACCCTGAACTCCTATAAGCGGCACGTTGGGAAAACCCCCACAACTGCAGATGAAATCTTGTCCGACCCCACTACTGTGAGTCCAAGCTATGTCTTTGGCCCTCAAACCAATCAGCTTGGTTGCCCAATTAACATTTGGCCAAGAAGAACAAAAGCACCCTTGGACGGCAAATATCCCATAAACCACTTGTATAGCAACTGAGTGCAACATCGAATCAATCCCCCACGCCTCTTCTCGTTCCGATTATGGACCGAGTAATAGACATCTCCGATCAAGGTAGGGATAGGATTCCTCTGAACAAACAAGCGGATGGCATTAATGTCCACGAAGCTCTTCTGATTAGGAAACAGGATGATCCCATAAATGCCCACAGCAATCAAAACACAGACCGTGTTCCAATTACCCAACTCAGCATTCTCCTTGGCCTTAGCTTCTAGGAAACTCAGATGAAACAGGCAACTTCCCCTCTCTTTCAGACTCCCCTTAACCATCTCCGGACTCAAATAAAGAGCACGGGAAATCCCACCAATATCAGGCTCTTCCTTAGTAGCATAGAAAGGAACCTGATTCCTGATCTGAATGCCCAAGATTCCAGCATAGTCCTCCATCAAAGGCCCGAGTAAGTAATCTGGGAAGACAAAACACCTCAAACAGGGATCATAGAACTGGAGAAGAGTATGAATGGCGCTCCTATCTATGTCAGTGAGTCTGAAAACCATCTTCAGAATACCACTGTATGCCCCTCGAAACATCCCTACATGGTCGGGTGTAATCAAAGCTATCATATCCTTCAGCACACCGATCTCTAGGTCAAAGAAGCTATAGGCAACATCGTCCTTCAAACCAGGTCTCCTCATATCTGAGCAAGAAGTCTCTCAACCAGGATCTCGATCAAAAATGTCCCTGCATATGGATAAACATGAGTTAGATGCAGGTAAATGCAAAGTGTGATGATGCTGATGAATGAATGCAATGCATTGCCATCCTCCAAGTCATCTGATCATCTGTTGCTCTGAGACCCTGATCTCTGAACTGATCACAACCATCTGAGGGAATATGTAACACAAATCCAACTCAAGGGTTCCGAATAAACGGAAGATACATCACCATCATCATTAACAATCTCTGAGCAGATCACCATAACCATCTCTGAATCGGCCCGGGGAATCCCGAAAAAACGGATCCCCACTGATAAATTACACGGACAGCACTCCGGCGTCTCAGAAATAAATGGCCATAAATCCGACTTATAAATAGGACTCTGATCAACGGAACCAATAGTCACCATCAAAGTCACCATCAGGACATGCATCTGTAAGAATCACCCTCCCCTCACCGGTAAATTCTAATCAGGTCATCCTAAGGCGGATAATAGTCTCGACAATCGGGCATAGATACTCAAGGTTTGCCCTTTCGGGTGTGCCATTGTAGCTCCCTTAAGATCGTCTAAACCAAAGATCCGGGAAATGATCGGTCACCAGAGTCAATAGCCCAAAAGAGGTAACCAACCCAAAGTGGAAAACCCCACTGAGGA
>NW_026112867.1:0-56588 GCF_024323335.1 Lathyrus oleraceus | reverse complement strand
TAATATAATTGCACAGTTATTAATTATAATGGCTTAATTAACTAGAAGAAATCGATATATAAATAAAATATAATATCTAACGTAATATGTACCATGTATTCATTTCTACATTAAAAATATAAAAATTTACAAAATGTATATGCTGATGCATTGATGGGTTATTTAAGTTCTTAATTCTTAAAGTTATGTGTTAAATTTTCTTTTTGATCAAACGCAGTCCTATGTTAAAATTAATACCTTGATTTAACAATAAATACCTTATAACCATGTTTCTAAGTTGTTTCCTTTAAATGTGCTCAACAAAAAAACCGCTTTTGTTTTCTTTTTCCATACAATACACCACCATAACAACACACAAAACACCAAACACAAAAATAACAAAGAACAATACAAAATTATTTGTTCCTTTTTTTTCTTTTTCTTTTTTTTTTTCTTTATTTTTTTTTTCCAATAGAACATACAAAAACAAACAAAAAAACCAACTAACACTCAAGTATCTAAAATCAAACCTATGGTTCCATTGACTCTATGTAACTCCGAAGATATTAACAGTGCAATAACCTTGCTTAACTAAATAAGTTTATGAATGCAATCATTGCTTGTATCCACTAACTTGTTTTCATCATGCCCCGATCATTCCTATAGAATCCCATCAAACATCACAAATCCTTGGACACACATCCCTTAACAACTAATTCTAATCCATTTTAAAGGTGTACTCAATTCATATTTTTTAAAATTTTATAATTTTAATTCTAGAATTATATAAATTTAATTGTTTTTAAAATGTTTTACAAATGGATGATTTTTTTAATACGGTTTATTAATTGGATATTTTTGAATAATGATTATTAAGATAATATAATTTTTCTTTTGAGAGATTTCAACAAAAAATTAATAAATTGTGAAGAGACGATGACGTGAAGATGAACATAGTATGATGAGCTAGGATTTTGTTTAGGGTTACCATCATGACAACCTAAATTTATATTAAGTAGATAATATTAATATATGTATTTACCTTTAACTTAAAAGTTATAACAATAAACTATATAAGAGATAATCAAAACTACAATTCCTTAAATTTTTCAATTAACACAAAAAGTCTTCCTTGAATGTTTCAAAATACCCTAAAATATTCCTTAAATATTTCACAACATATAACAAACTTTATTTCTTATATAATATAGTGTTGTGCTTACACCCAACACATTCTTTTTCTAAGTTATCGTATTTTATAAATCCAAAACTTTTGCAATCCATATATAAAAAAATAAATAATGTAGTGAGATTTCAAAAGGTTTGGATTTATAAAGTATTTGACCTAGATGATTATAAATGTATTGTTGAGGATACAAATGAGTCACGGTTTGTAAGTTATTTTTGCAAAATTTGTACTTTTTTATTGTTATTTATGCACCATTTTTGCTCTATTTTTTCGAAAGTGTATGTTAGAAACTAAATCTACATTAATTATGGTTTTTACCATAAGTTAAAATAGAAAAGATAATTATAATTGCACAGTTATTAATTATAATGGCTTAACTAGAAGAAATCGATATATAAATATTAATATCTAAATTAATATGTACCATGTATTCATTTCTACATTAAAAATATAAAAATTTACAAAATGTATATGCATGATGCATTGATGGTTATTTTTAAGTCTTAATTCTTAAAGTTATGTGTGTTAAATTTCTTTTTGATTCAATCGCAGTCCTATGTTAAACTTAATACCTTGATTATAAAACATAAATACCTTATAACCATGTTTCTAAGTTGTTTCCTTGTAAATGTGCTCAACAAAAAAACCGTTTTGTTTTCCCTTTCCATACACACTCAAGTATCTAAAATCAAAGCCTATGTTTCCATTGACTCTATGTAACTCCGAAGATATTAACAGTGCAATAACCTTGCTTAACTAAATAAGTTTATGAATCCAATCATTGCTTGTATCCACTAACCTTGTTTCTTCATCATGCACCGATCATTCCTATAGAATCCCATCAAACATCACAAAATCCTTGGACACACATCCCTTGACATCTAATTCTAATCCATTTTAAAGGTGTACTCAATTCATATTTTTTAAAATTTTATTAATTTAAATTCTAGAATTATATAAATTAAATTGTTTTTAAAATTGTTTTAGAAATGGATGAAATGGCTGCTTAGAAGCATGGGTTATAATAGAGTATTATTATGTGTATATATAATCAAAGAATAGAAAATAGGATGGAATTTTGATTTTTTTATGGCTTTTTTTTTTTTAATACTGTTTATTAATTGGAATATTTTTTGAATAATGATTATTAAGATAATAATAATTTTTCTTTTGAGAGATTTCAAACAAAAAAATTATAATTAGGAAGATATGTTCGTGAAGATGACAGTATGAAGCTAGGATTTTGGATTTTGTTAGGGTTACCATCATGACAACCTTAAATTTATATTAAGTAGATAATATTTATATATGTATTTACCTTTAACTTAAAAGTTATAACAATAAACTATATACGAGATAAATCAAAAACTACAATTCCTTAAATTTTTCAATTAACAAAAAAAGTCTTCCTTGAATGTTTCAAAATACCCTACAATATTCCTTAAATATTGACAACATATAACAAACTTTATTTTCTTATATAAATATAGTTGTTGTGCTTACACCCAACACATTCTTTTTCTAAGTTATCATATTTATAAATCCAAAACCTTTTGCAATCCATATATAAAAATAAATAAATGTAGTGAGATTTCAAAAGGTTTGGATCTATAAAGTATTTGACCTAGATGATTGTAAATGTATTGTTGAGGATACAAATGAGTCACGGTTTGTAAGTTATTTTTTGCAAAATTTGTACTTTTTTATTGTTTATTTATGCACCATTTTTGCTCTATTTTTCGAAAGTGTATGTTCAGAACTAAATCTACATTAATTATGGTTTTTACCATAAGTTAAAATAGAAAAGATAATTTAATTGCACAGTTATTAATTATAATGGCTTAACTAGAAGAAATCGATATATAAATATTAATATCTAAATTAATATGTACCATGTATTCATTTCTACATTAAAAATATAAAAATTTACAAAATGTATATGCATGATGCATTGATGGTTATTTTTAAGTTCTTAATCTTAAAGTTATGTGTTAAATTTTCTTTTGGATTCAACCGCAGTCCTATGTTAAACTTAATACCTTGATTATATAACAATAAATACCTTATAACCATGTTTCTAAGTTGTTTCCTTCTAAATGTGCTCAACAAAAAAATCGCTTTGTTTTCTTTTTCATACACACTCAAGTATCTAAAATCAAAGCCTATGTTTCCATTGACTCTATGTAACTCAAAGATATTAACAGTGCAATAACCTTGCTTAACTAAATAAGTTTATGAATCCAATCATTGCTTGTATCCACTAACCTTTGTTTCTTCATCATGCCCGCACCGATCATTCCTATAGAATCCCATCAAACATCACAAAATCCTTGGACACATATCCCTTGACATCTAATTCTAATCCATTTTAAAGGTGTACTCAATTCATATTTTTTAAAATTTTATTAATTTTAAATTCTAGAATTATATAATTTAATTGTTTTTAAAATTGTTTACAAATGGATGATTTTTTTAATAATGTTTTATGATATTTTTGAATAATGATTAAGATAATAATAATTTTTTCTTTTGAGAGATTTCAAACAAAAAATTAATTAGGAGATTTCGTGAAGATGACACATTAGTATGAAGCTAGGATTTTGTTTAGGGTTACCATCATGACAACCTTAAATTTATATTAAGTAGATAATATTTAATATATGTATTTACCTTTAACTTAAAAGTTATAACAATAAACTATATACGAGATAAATCAAAAACTACAATTCATTAAATTTTCAATTAACACAAAAAAGTCATCCTTGAATGTTTCAAAATACCCTACAAATATTCCTTAAATTTCACAACATATAACAAACTTTATTTTCTTTTATAAATATAGTTGTTGTGCTTACACCCAACACATTCTTTTTCTAAGTTATCATATTTTATAAATCCAAAACCTTTTGCAATCCATATATAAAATAAATAAATGTAGTGAGATTTCAAAAGGTTTGGATCTATAAAGTATTTGACCTAGATGATTATAAATGTATTGTTGAGGATACAAATGAGTCACGGTTTGTAAGTTATTTTTTGCAAAATTTGTACTTTTTATTGTTTATTTATGCACCATTTTGCTCTATTTTTTCGAAAGTGTATGTTCAGAAACTAAATCTACATTAATTATGGTTTTTACCATAAGTTAAAATAGAAAAGATAATTATAATTGCACAGTTATTATTATAATGGCTTAACTAGAAGAAATTGATATATAATATTAATATCTAAGTTAATATGTACCATGTATTCATTTCTACATTAAAAATATAAAAATTTACAAAATGTATATGCATGATGCATTGATGGTTATTTTTAAGTTCTTAATTCTTAAAGTTATGTGTTAATTTTCTTTTTGATTCAACCGCAGTCCTATGTTAAACTTAATACCTTGATTATAACAATAAATACCTTATAACCATGTTTCTAAGTTGTTTCCTTGTAAATGTGCTCAACAAAAAAACCGTTTTTGTTTTCTTTTTCCATACACACTCAAGTATCTAAAATCAAAGCCTATGTTTCCATTGACTCTATGTAACTCCGAAGATATTAACAGTGCAATAACCTTGCTTAACTAAATAAGTTTATGAATCCAATCATTGCTTGTATCCACTAACCTTTGTTTCTTCATCATGCACCGATCATTCCTATAGAATCCCATCAAACATCACAAAATCATTGGACACACATCCCTTGTCATCTAATTCTAATCCATTTTAAAGGTGTACTCAATTCATATTTTTAAAAAATTTATTAATTTTAAATACTAGAATTATATAAAGTTAATTGTTTTTAAAATTGTTTTAGAAATGGATGATTTTTTTAATACTGTTTATTAATTGGAATATTTTTTGAATAATGATTATTAAGATAATAATAATTTTTTCTTTTGAGAGATTTCAAACAAAAAATTAATTAGGAGAATTTCGTGAAGATGACACATTAGTATGAAGCTAGGATTTTCTTTAGGGTTACCATCATGACAACCTTAAATTTATATTAAGTAGATAATATTTAATATATGTATTTACCTTTAACTTAAAAGTTATAACAATAACTATATACGAGATAAATCAAAAACTACAATTCCTTAAATTTTAAATTAACACAAAAAGTCTTCCTTGAATGTTTCAAAATACCCTACAAATATTCCTTAAATATTTGACAACATATAACAAACTTTATTTTCTTATATAAATATATTTATTGTGCTTACAACCAACACATTCTTTTTCTAAGTTATCATATTTTATAAATCCAAAACCTTTTGCAATCCATATATAAAAATAAATAAATGTAGTGAGATTTCAAAAGGTTTGGATCTATAAAGTATTTGACCTAGATGATTGTAAATGTATTGTTGAGGATACAAATGAGTTCACGGTTTGTAAGTTATTTTTTGCAAAATTTGTACTTTTTTATTGTTTATTTATGCACCATTTTTGCTCTATTTTTTCGAAAGTGTATGTTCAGAAACTAAATCTACATTAATTATGGTTTTTACCATAAGTTAAAATAGAAAAGATAATTATAATTGCATAGTTATTAATTATAATGGCTTAACTAGAAGAAATCGATATATAAATATTAATATCTAAATTAATATGTACCATGTATTCATTTCTACATTAAAAATATAAAAATTACAAAATGTATATGCATGATGCATTGATGGTTATTTTTAAGTTCTTAATTCTTAAAGTTATGTGTTAAATTTTCTTTTTGATTCAACCGCAGTCTATGTTAAACTTAATACCTTGATTATACAATAAATACCTTATAACCATGTTTCTAAGTTGTTTCCTTGTAAATGTGCTCAACAAAAAAAACCGCTTTTGTTTTCTTTTTCCATACACACTCAAGTATCTAAAATCAAAGCCTATGTTTCCATTGACTATGTAACTCCGAAGATATTAACAGTGCAATAACCTTGCTTAACTAAATAAGTTTATGAATCCAATCATTGCTTGTATCCACTAACCTTTGTTTCTTCATAATGCACCGATAATTCCTATAGAATCTCATCAAACATCACAAAATCCTTGGACACACATCCCTTGACATCTAATTCTAATCCATTTTAAAGGTGTACTCAATTCATATTTTTTAAAATTTTATTAATTTTAAATTCTAGAATTATATAAATTAAATTGTTTTTAAAATTGTTTTAGAAATGGATGATTTTTTTAATACTGTTTATTAATTGCAATATTTTTGAATAATGATTATTAAGATAATAATAATTTTTTCTTTTGAGAGATTTCAAACAAAAAAATTAATTAGGAGAATTTCGTGAAGATGACACATTAGTATGAAGCTAGGATTTTGTTTAGGGTTACCATCATGACAACCTTAAATTTATATTAAGTAGATAATATTTAATATATGTATTTACCTTTAACTTAAAAGTTATAACAATAAACTATATACGAGATAAATCAAAAACTACAATTCCTTAAATTTTTCAATTAACACAAAAAGTCTTCCTTGAATGTTTCAAATACCCTACAAATATTCCTTAAATATTTCACAACATATAACAAACTTTATTTTCTTTATAAATATAGTTGTTGTGCTTACACCCAACACATTCTTTTTCTAAGTTATCATATTTTATAAATCCAAAACCTTTTGCAATCCATATATAAAAATAAATAAATGTAGTGAGATTTCAAAAGGTTTGGATCTATAAAGTATTTGACCTAGATGATTATAAATGTATTGTTGAGGATACAAATGAGTCACGGTTTGTAAGTTATTTTTTGCAAAATTTGTACTTTTTTATTGTTTATTTATGCACCATTTTTGCTCTATTTTTTCGAAAGTGTATGTTCAGAAACTAAATCTACATTAATTATGGTTTTTACCATAAGTTAAAATAGAAAAGATAATTATAATTGCACAGTTATTAATTATAATGGCTTAACTAGAAGAAATCGATATATAAATATTAATATCTAATTAATATGTACCATGTATTCATTTCTACATTAAAAATATAAAAATTTACAAAATGTATATGCATGATGCATTGATGGTTATTTTTAAGTTCTTAATTCTTAAAGTTATGTGTTAAATTTTCTTTTTGATTCAACCGCAGTCCTATGTTAAACTTAATACCTTGATTATAACAATAAATACCTTATAACCATGTTTCTAAGTTGTTTCCTTGTAAATGTGCTCAACAAAAAAATCGTTTTGTTTTCTTTTTCCATACACACTCAAGTATCTAAAATCAAAGCCTATGTTTCCATTGACTCTATGTAACTCCGAAGATATTAACAGTGCAATAACCTTGCTTAACTAAATAAGTTTATGAATCCAATCATTGCTTGTATCCACTAACCTTTGTTTCTTCATCATGCACCGATCATTCCTATAGAATCCCATCAAACATCACAAATCCTTGGACACACATCCTTGACATCTAATTCTAATCCATTTTAAAGGTGTACTCAATTCATATTTTAAAAAATTTATTAATTTTAAATTCTAGAATTATATAAATTAATTGTTTTTAAAATTGTTTTAGAAATGGATGATTTTTTTAATACTGTTTATTAATTGGAATATTTTTTGAATAATGATTATTAAGATAATAATAATTTTTCTTTTGAGAGATTTCAAACAAAAAATTAATTAGGAGAATTTCGTGAAGATGACACATTAGTATGAAGCTAGGATTTTGTTTAGGGTTACCATCATGACAACCTTAAATTTATATTAAGTAGATAATATTTAATATATGTATTTACCTTTAACTTAAAAGTTATAACAATAAACTATATACGAGATAAATCAAAACTACAATTCCTTAAATTTTTCAATTAACACAAAAAAGTCTTCCTTGAATGTTTCAAAATACCCTACAAATATTCCTTAAATATTTGACAACATATAACAAACTTTATTTTCTTATATAAATATATTTGTTGTGCTTACACCCAACACATTCTTTTTCTAAGTTATCATATTTTATAAATCCAAAACCTTTTGCAATCCATATATAAAAATAAATAAATGTAGTGAGATTTCAAAAGGTTTGGATTATAAAGTATTTGACCTAGATGATTATAAATGTATTGTTGAGGATACAAATGAGTCACGGTTTGTAAGTTATTTTTTGCAAAATTTGTACTTTTTTATTGTTTATTTATGCACCATTTTTGCTCTATTTTTTCGAAAGTGTATGTTCAGAAACTAAATCTACATTAATTATGGTTTTTACCATAAGTTAAAATAGAAAAGATAATTATAATTGCATAGTTATTAATTATAATGGCTTAACTAGAAGAAATCGATATATAAATATTAATATCTAAATTAATATGTACCATGTATTCATTTCTACATTAAAAATATAAAAATTTACAAAATGTATATGCATGATGCATTGATGGTTATTTTTAAGTTCTTAATTCTTAAAGTTATGTGTTAAATTTTCTTTTTGATTCAACCGCAGTCTATGTTAAACTTAATACCTTGATTATAACAATAAATACCTTATAACCATGTTTCTAAGTTGTTTCCTTGTAAATGTGCTCAACAAAAAAACCGCTTTTGTTTTCTTTTTCCATACACACTCAAGTATCTAAAATCAAAGCCTATGTTTCCATTGACTCTATGTAACTCCGAAGATATTAACAGTGCAATAACCTTGCTTAACTAAATAAGTTTATGAATCCAATCATTGCTTGTATCCACTAACCTTTGTTTCTTCATAATGCACCGATCATTCCTATAGAATCTCATCAAACATCACAAAATCCTTGGACACACATCCCTTGACATCTAATTCTAATCCATTTTAAAGGTGTACTCAATTCATATTTTTTAAAATTTTATTAATTTTAAATTCTAGAATTATATAAATTAAATTGTTTTTAAAATTGTTTTAGAAATGGATGATTTTTTTAATACTGTTTATTAATTGCAATATTTTTTGAATAATGATTATTAAGATAATAATAATTTTTTCTTTTGAGAGATTTCAAACAAAAAAATTAATTAGGAGAATTTCGTGAAGATGACACATTAGTATGAAGCTAGGATTTTGTTTAGGGTTACCATCATGACAACCTTAAATTTATATTAAGTAGATAATATTTAATATATGTATTTACCTTTAACTTAAAAGTTATAACAATAAACTATATACGAGATAAATCAAAAACTACAATTCCTTAAATTTTATTAATTAACCCAAAAAAGTCTTCCTTGAATGTTTCAAAATACCCTACAAATATTCCTTAAATATTTGACAACATATAACAAACTTTATTTTCTTATATAAATATAGTTGTTGTGCTTACACCCAACACATTTTTTTCTAAGTTATCATATTTTATAAATCCAAAACCTTTTGCAATCCATATATAAAAATAAATAAATGTAGTGAGCTTTCAAAAGGTTTGGATTTATAAAGTATTTGACCTAGATGATTATAAATGTATTGTTGAGGATACAAATGAGTCACGGTTTGTAAGTTATTTTTTGCAAAATTTGTACTTTTTTATTGTTTATTTATGCACCATTTTTGCTCTATTTTTTCGAAAGTGTATGTTCAGAAACTAAATCTACATTAATTATGGTTTTTACCATAAGTTAAAATAGAAAAGATAATTATAATTGCACAGTTTCTAATTATAATGGCTTAACTAGAAGAAATCGATATATAAATATTAATATCTAAATTAATATGTACCATGTATTCATTTCTACATTAAAAATATAAAATTTACAAAATGTATATGCATGATGCATTGATGGTTATTTTTAAGTTCTTAATTCTTAAAGTTATGTGTTAATTTTCTTTTTGATTCAACCGCAGTCCTATGTTAAACTTAATACCTTGATTATAACAATAAATACCTTATAACCATGTTTCTAAGTTGTTTCCTTGTAAATGTGCTCAACAAAAAAAATCGCTTTTGTTTTCTTTTTCCATACACACTGAAGTATCTAAAATCAAAGCCTATGTTTCCATTGACTCTATGTAACTCCGAAGATATTAACAGTGCAATAACCTTGCTTAACTAAATAAGTTTATGAATCCAATCATTGCTTGTATCCACTAACCTTTGTTTCTTCATAATGCACCGATCATTCCTATAGAATCTCATCAAACATCACAAAATCCTTGGACACACATCCCTTGACATCTAATTCTAATCCATTTTAAAGGTGTACTCAATTCATATTTTTTAAAATTTTATTAATTTTAAATTCTAGAATTATATAAATTAAATTGATTTTAAAATTGTTTTAAAATGGATGATTTTTTAATATTGTTTATTAATTGGAATATTTTTTGAATATGATTATTAAGATAATAATAATTTTTCTTTTGAGAGATTTCAAACAAAAAAATTAATTAGGAGAATTTCGTGAAGATGACACATTAGTATGAAGCTAGGATTTTGTTTAGGGTTACCATCTTGACAACCTTAAATTTATATTAAGTAGATAATATTTAATATATGTATTTACCTTTAACTTAAAAGTTATAACAATAAACTATATACGAGATAAATCAAAAACTACAATTCCTTAAATTTTTCAATTAACACAAAAAAGTCTTCCTTGAATGTTTCAAAATACCCTACAAATATTCCTTAAATATTTGACAACATATAACAAACTTTATTTTCTTATTTAAATATAGTTGTTGTGCTTACACCCAACACATTTATTTTCAAAGTTATCATATTTTAAAAATCCAAAACCTTTTGCAATCCATATATAAAATTAATAAATGTAGTGAGATTTCAAAAGGTTTGGATTTATAAAGTGTTTGACCTAGATGATTATAAATGTATTGTTGAGGATACAAATGAGTCATGGTTTGTAAGTTATTTTTTGCAAAATTTGTACTTTTTTATTGTTTATTTATGCACCATTTTTGCTCTATTTTTTCGAAAGTGTATGTTCAGAAACTAAATCAACATTAATTATGGTTTTTACCATAAGTTAAAATAGAAAAGATAATTATAGTTGCACAGTTATTAATTATAATGGATTAACTAGAAGAAATTGATATATAAATAATAATATCTAAATTAATATGAACCATGTATTCATTTCTACATTAAAAATATAAAAATTTACAAAATGTATATGCATGATGCATAGATGGTTATTTTTAAGTTCTTAATTCTTAAAGTTGTGTGTTAAATTTTCTTTTTGATTCAACCGCAGTCCTATGTTAAACTTAATACCTTGATTATAACAATAAATACCTTATAACCATGTTTCTAAGTTGTTTCTTTGCAAATGTGCTCAACAAAAAAAAATAGCTTTTGTTTTCTTTTTCCATACACACTCAAGTATCTAAAATCAAAGCCTATGTTTCCATTGACTCTATGTTACTCCGAAGATATAAACAGTGCAAAAACCTTGCTTAACTAAATAAGTTTATGAATCCAATCATTGCTTGTATCCACTAACATTTGTTTCTTCATCATTCACCGATCATTCCTATAGAATCTCATCAAACATCACAAAATCCTTGGACACACATCCCTTGACATCTAATTTTAATCCATTTTGAAGGTGTATTCAATTCATATTTTTAAAATTTTATTAATTTTAAATTCTAGAATTATATAAATTAAATTGTTTTTAAAATTGTTTTAGAAATGGATGATTTTTTAATATTGTTTGTTTATTAATTGGAATATTTTTTCAATAATGATTATTAAGATAATAATAATTTTTTCTATTGAGAGATTTCAAACAAAAAAATTAATTAGGAGAATTTCGTGAAGATGACACATTAGTATGAAGCTAGGATTTTGTTTAGGGTTACCATCATGACAACCTTAAATTTATATTAAGTAGATAATGTAACAACCCGTATAATATATATCTAGAAAAATATCATACAAGTGTTAAATTTTGGTACTGTCACAACATAAGTGCCTAATGGCATCAATATATATACATGTCCAAACTAAAAACATCAATGGAACATGTTATACAATAACGCCTAAACAATAAAAATCTAAGAACTGATCGCGACTTTATGAGTATATCGGGGTACTAACTGCAAGTGCACAGTCTAATCGCGTAGTTTTAAAATATATCGATCCCACAGGGACTTAATGAATCGATCTACAGTTTTTCTAGGGTTACTGCGTAAAGCTAAGGCGGATGATACTTTAATGATTAGGGGAAAAAATAAAACTAAATTTGGATCTAGATAAAATATCAAATAACATGGATATCAGTATGTAGTTCATCGTAATTGGGGAATCAAATCTTCGTTGGTCTTTTTCTTAATTTTAAAATAAGTCTTTTCAGTAGACACTATTAATTAAAAGTGTTTTCCTCAAACTCTCGCTCTGTTGAATTAGACTATGACTTTATATTTTAACGTACGCTCTCACTATTTCGTTAAATCTAAAATCACTTTTGAAAATAATAGAATCTATGGAAACTCCTTTTGAGAAAATACTAACCGTTTAAACGCCCTCGTCTCAAACTCTCGCTCTGTTGACTTAGACTATATGATTAAACTTAAATGCTTAACTCTCGTCCTCACATTTAACTTTTAAAAATAATTTTTGAAAATAATTAGAATTCAATTAACCTTAAAAATTGCTTTCGCCCTGATTTAAAGTTAATGTTCAATTTACACTGTCCAGTTAAAAACTCAAATCGTCGTTCTATTGATTTTAACTTCTTTATGTCTTTTACTCTCGTACAAAAACCTTGGTATTAACTTTGTAAATTGAGACCAGAAAAAGAGTGACTATATTCTGAAATAAATTTAAACCAACTCAATTTTGATTCCTTTATTCCGCTTACTTTACATACCGATATCTAAATTAATTAGCCAGACATGATAAACATGCATAAACAATAATCATGCATAAATACGGCCATATCTAACAAACAATATGTATAAACAGCGGAACAAAGCATATGTAAATTAAAACAATAAATCAATTAATTAATGAACCTGGAAAAATACTAGAAATCTGTGGTTCTATCTCCTACGCTTCGGTGCTCAAACACTCCACCACAAGTCGGTTGGATTTGTTCTTCACAATTCTCGATCAGATAGGAAAATAAAAACAAGGAATAAAATACTATGATCTAACGTAAGGTTAGATCCAGTAAAAATTACACAATAATTTCCGGTGTAGAAACTATCGTGAGAAAATAAATTGTATGCTTCGGAAATTAAACTAGAAAAGAAAAGAAAATAAATTGCTTGAAAAATTAGAATGCTGGAAAAATAATGCTGGAAAAATTGTACGGAGAAGAGAGAGCCCAAATTGGCTTTTGTGAGGTTTATTTATATTAACCTCCCAAGATAACCGTTTCCTCGAATGGGTCTTCAGTGTGGTTCAAAACGTCTACGAGTGCAGGAGAGAATTTAGGGGAAACCGTCCACTCCGTTACGCACGTAAAGCCTAAAATATAGGATGGAATGTGTGACGTCCGTCACACTATGTGTTACGGTCGTAACACTAGGTTTTAGGACGTGGCGATCGGCACGTGCTTGTTGCGGTCGTGACAGCAAATCGTTATTTGTTCCAAGCGTGGGTTGGGCTTTGGTGCTTCAGCTCGCTGCTTTTCCTAGAAAATCCTCTTTTTGCACCCCTCTTCTTTCTTTTTCACACGTGCTTTAAATAATGATACCTGAAATAAATAATAAGAAAATACCGAGTAATATCGAATAATATAAAATAAATTGAATCAAATAACGATATAATTTAATTAAATCAAGTCTAAAAATGTGATATAGTTTCATGTTATCAAACTCCCCCACACTTAGACTTTTGCTTGTCCTCAAGCAAGATGAAATTTCCAAACACACATCAATTCGTAATAGGTTGCAAGTAAATCTCGTTTAGAAATAACCTGAGTTTAATCTTAACATCAAAACTACCGTAACAACACTAGATAACCCCACCTTATGCAAACCAGTTCGAGTCATGCTATTATAGCTCAGCCTAGTTCTTCTACTCTTATTTCACCCGTTTTCATTCGAGCGAAATCACATTAAGCCCTTTATCTTTTCGCGCACATAGTGGAGTAGCCGGTTAGCGATTCTGATCCCCTTTTAGTTAGAAGTTCTGGTACATAAGTTGGATAACTTATTTATTTAGTCTATTGCAAATTGCGGGGGATCGGACCGTAGTCCGCCCTACCAAGTTTAGCACCAGAAACCGTTGAACCAACTCACAATGGATCGTTCATACCATGTTTTTGTAGGGTCTGCAACCTTTGGATTAAATGATCGGGTAAGGATCACCTAACTTAATTAGTGCATTTCCTAATTTTTAATATGTTGTTTTGGGAATCATTCACTTGTATTCATCGGCTCTCCACGTAGTTTGCTATTAAGATGGTGCCGACTTCTCGTATAAATTACTCGGGGTTACTATAAAACTAAAAGTTCAAGAATTGGTATAATAGGTACTTAAACTGATCTAACATGCTGAGGTTTTTAGAGTGTTGGGGCGGTAATAATTTTGTCTTAATTTCACTCAAGTTTTATAAAATAAGCAACCTTTATACTTATTGAGTGTGTTGAATTTTGTTATGGCTCAAGAAAATTGAGGAGAATAGATAATAAAAATTTTCACACTAGGGACTTGACTTAAGAAGAAAAAATTTATTATTGAAAGGGAAATAACATACTTGAATTGAAAGGGAAATAACATACTTGAAAGGGAAATAAACATACTGATAGGAAATCTTAACATGAAAGAAACAAAGTTATCCCCCCTACACTTAAATGAAACATTGTCCCCAATGTTTCAAAAAAGCGAAAAAAAAAGGAAAAGATGGTACGTAAACTCAATTCTGCCTGTGTCCTCTTGTTCTCGGACCCGGTGATCGTTCATGTACTGCCAAGTCATCAAACCTGTTAAGCAAGTCAGTGAACCTCTGGTCGGTTATTGCATTCCTCTCTTGTTGTTGTTGTTGCATCTGGCGCATCAGTTGCATTACTTCGTTATTCTGCGCATGCATGGCATCAAGCCGTTGGCCTTGATGTTCAATAGCATCCATGATGTCATCATTTGTTGCAGGCCTTCTTCTTCGACGATGTCGGGAGGATGGACCAACTACATTATCGGAAGGATTATGTGGGACAGAATGTTGTTCAGGACCTTGATCACCTTGCTTCATTTCATCAAACTCGTCTGGGGGCGGGTTTGCTTGTGTAGGCATGGTAGGTTCGGGAGCATTCAAATCGTAGATGAATCTGTTGGGGTTAGTAACATCGGTGAGTGCAATGTTGGGCATAACGACGCTTGGGATTTCTTGGTTATTCACCATAAGATAATAATTTCCGCCTACCCTATTTTTGATTAAGCGGCAGGAGCGACAATAGTTGATATCCATAAACAGGGGTAGCAAAGATTGCAAATTCTGAAGTCGGCCCCCTAAATTTAAACCGAGTGCGATGGTGGTTATTAATCCTCCAATCACAAAAGGTTGATTGCCTCGAGCATAAAGGGTACGGATATGGTGAAGTAAGAAAGAGGCGGCGTTTACCTTTGTATTTGCTGAAAAGATGCAGTGTAGGAAGAATAATTCTTTCGCGTTAACTTTGCTTTTGTTGGCTCTTCCAAAGATGGTGTTTTGCAAAATACGGATAAAATACCGGATAGTGGGGTTGTGTATGTGTGAAGCAAGTAATGCATCCCAATTGGTGGTTACCACACCGGATATTTTTCCAAAAAGGTCGAATGTGTTCGTGTTCCATTCTGAGTTTGGAGGGATTCTTGGGTGGACGTCGTCTCCTTCAGGAAAACGTAGCATGGCACTCAATTGTTCTTGAGATAGTGCGTACTCAGTGTTGAACATACAGAATTTTGCGACTGTCATATGGTGAACTGGACTTTTGTGTTTTTGCTTTAGAAAGCAAATGTCGCGGTTAGCAAGAGTCGCCGCCGACTTTTCTTTTATCCAATAAGGAAAGGTGGAAAAGAACAGGAAAGACCTTGATTAGATTTTGGGTTCGGGAGGTACATTATACAAAGGGAAGGTGTTAGCACCCTTTGTATCCATGGTTATCCATGGGCTCTTAATTGCTGGATCACTTATGTTTGTCTGAAAAGTGTTTGTGAATTGCTTAAAAAATGTTTTGAAATGAGAGTTTAACTTTGTAATGATTCTTGTACGAATGTATACAAAGTATTTATCTCGTTTAATTTTGAAAGCGGTTTAGGAAAATATAACTTGGCAATGATTCTAGTACGAATGTATACCAAGTGGTGATTTTCTAGTATTTGCAAGGTGTGAAAAATGTTTTAGGTTGTGAGCCAGCAATTAAGAGTTATACCGACCCAAGGTCTTTATGGGCATTTCCTATCCTTATGAGGGTAAAACTGTCCTTACTATTGAGAAGTAAGTAATTTTATCCTTTGGATGTAAAGGGACATCATAGGGTCATCGATCGGTCATTGAAGGCAACATTTGTAAGGATACCTTAGCATTCGAAGGGACGATCATCATTAACCGTAGGCTACAACGACGGGACATCGAGGGACAAAATCATGTATTCGTAGGCAACATCCGAGGGACTATGATTTATTTTATAGGGACATGATGATTTAACCGAAGGGTCTTGGCTAAGTGTATCCCCACATTCGCGGGACATGACCGTAATACCGTAATACCGTAGGGCAACAAAGAGAGGTCCAAGATCCCAAAATCAAAGGCAATATTTTACAATCAATTAGGTAGTTGTAATCAATTAAGTAATTAGATCCACATTATAATCAATTAGGTAATTAGGATGAATCTCCACATTAAAATCAATTAAGTAATTAGGATGAATCTCCACATTAAAATCAATTAAGTAATTAGGATGAATCTCCACAAGGGTATCCCACAAATAAAGTGGGATACCTAGCAAGCTAACCTCTTCGGGAGTATGTGAGTCCTTACAATATTCAGCAAACAGGTCAGAATACCAAATGGGGGTGCAATCGAGGATTACACCGCAAAAGGAACACAGCAGTAGGAATGTCAGGCAAAATAACGCATGATTAAAATAGAACAGATCAGATAAGCATAGAACATAACAACCAAAATATTAGCGACTGTCACGTTCGCCTCTGCCTCGCCTAGCGAAGGCTTAGCGAATACTCGCTACATGCTCGCTTAGCGATGTGCTAGCGAGCAGCTGCAGGTTTTGAATTTCAGAACGGTACGATCTCAGCATGTTGCACGCCCTATGGCATCCTGTCATACCCTAAAATTTGCCCGTTGATATTACAAGGCATCTTTCAAGGCATTCCGACTTGTTCTGCAAGGCACTGACATCAAATGGACAAAAGCCCAGCTCACAACAGGCCCAATCCAAAAATGGCCCAAAATGGCTTGCTCGCTAGGCGAGCAACTCCTTCGCCTAGCGAACACTTCATCATGACACTCGCCCAGCGAAGCATCAGATCCAGAAAAAAGCCCAGAATGGCTTGCTCGCTAGGCGAGCAATTCCTTCGCCTAGCGAAGCTTGCGAAAATCTGAAGTTTTGGACCTCATTTTAAGCCCATTAGGTCACCACCACTACTACTATAAATACCATCTCTTCTGCCACGAAAAGGGACACACAGACGAAGACGGACGGAAAAGGACTGAAACCCTAGCACCGAAACCCTGCTGATCCAAAGAGTTCGGAAGACGGAAACCCTGAAGGCCGCTCACCCGCGCCGAAACTCCCGCCGCCCAACTCGATCCGGCCTCCAAGCAGTCAATCCCTCTTAATCTTGCAATTGCACACAGGTTTGCGTATCACCGCTGTTTTACGTTTCCAATTGATATTCTTTACCTACATGATGCATTCCAATTAAAGTTTGATATGTAGTCTAATTTCGTATGTGAATCTAAGTATGAACATCCTGTATATTTGTATATGCTATGCCTGTGATCGAATGCCATAATAGTGCAGGTTGTCGGAAGTCATGCTGCTGCCAAGCTCCAAACCCGTGGCCGCTCGCTAGCTCATCGCTAAGCGAGCCTGCAGCGAGCCTTCGCTGAGCCTTCGCTAGGCGAAGCAGAGGCGAACGGGACAGTGACTGCTTTGTCCCTTTGCTGTTCTATTTTATGTGTATTTAATTATGATTTTGCATCGTTTGGCTTGAACTCATAAACCGTTATGTGCATTTTATGGTAATAGTAAAATCATATTTTATCCTAATGCTCTAACCCGTGCGTTGAATGGTGTAAAAGCTTCCATATCCCCAATGAAGTGGCCGGCTAGGTACTCCACTTTACGTGTGGGAGACCTTCGTGGAGACGGATTCCATATTACATCACTTTTATGTGAAGATTCATATTGATTGCCTAATTAATTTTAATGTATTAGTTTTTAATGTATTGATTTTAATGTGTTGACTTTAATGTGGAAACTCATCATAATTACCTAATGAATGTTAAAATATGGACTTTAAATAAATGATATCGGACCTCTCTTCGTTACCCCACGATTACGGTATTATGGTCATGTCCCGCGAATGTGGAGATACCCTTAGCAAAGACCCTTCGGTTAAATCATCATGGTCCCTCGGATGTTGCCTTCGAAAATACGATTTTGTCCCTCGATGACCCTTCGGTGTAGCCTACGGTTAAATGATGATAGTCCCTTCGAATGCTAAGGTATCCTCACAACTGTTGCCTTCAATGACCAATCGATGACCCTACGATGACCCTTTAACATCCCAAGGGTAAAACTACTTACTTCTCAATAGTAAGGACAGTTTTACCCTCACAAGGATAGGAAATGACGAGAAAGACCTCGGACAGGTATAACCCTTAATTGCTCATTCATAACCTAAAAAAATATACTATTCACGCCTCACACATTTCAAACATCCTTTTGGAAAATCACCACTTAGCATACATCCGTACTAGGATCATTGCCGAGTTATATTTTTCTAAACCATTTTCAAAATTAAACGAGATAACCACTTTGTATACATTCATGCAAGAATCATTACAAAGTTAAATTCTCCTTTTCAAAACATTTTTCACACATTTCTCAAAACACTTTTTCAAACAAGGAAAACATAAATGATTGAGCAATTAAGAGCCCATGGATAACCATGGATACAAAGGGTGCTAACACCTTCCCTTTGTATAACGTACCTCCCGAACCTAAGAATCTAAATTAAGGTCTTTCCTGTTCTTTTCCACCTTTCCTTATCGGATAAAAGAAAAGTCGGTGGCGACTCTTGCTAACCGCGACATTGCGATTAAAAAACAAAAAGTCCAGTTCACCGTATGACAGAACTGGCGACTCTGCTGGGGACTACAAAGAGAGGTCCATCTTAAAAAAAAAAAAAAAAAATCATTTATGTTTTATTGTTCCTTCTTTTAAGGGAGCTTTGAGTGAAAGATCCTACACCCGGATCTAGTGTACCTTAGGTAAGTAGCAATAGATCATCGCGACTATCCGGCGTATACTGGAATGGTTAAAATGATGGCTACGGTTAATGTGACGCTTTGGTTGTCCTGATGGTCCTCATGTTACTTGAGGAAAAATTTGGCTTCCGCGTGGTGTCATCAAAGCATTAACCAGACCTTTAGAACCCTAATTGACTCATCCTAGCCATTAGAAAGTAGTGAGATAACTGACTTCGGTTCCGACTGGGGTTGGTTGATACTCGATACTACACTCTTTGAGATTGGACTTTAGGGAAGCTTCGGTCAACCACTTGGTGTTGCACTGAAGTGGACTTAAAGAAAGGTCGATGATCTGAGATCCTTCTAGAACCCGGTTACTATTCTAGGACAGGTTGAACCAACCAAACTTCAGTGGGGAGGGTACTTACCTATGGAACTCATGCAAGCCTTAAAACCTAGGAATGATTGTTGTGTGGTTTGCATAACATCATAACATCATAACATCATAACATCATTGTACTAACCGTTTCAAGGACTTAGGGATTTAGCTTTGCTCTGTTGAACAGGTTATGGCTTCCAGGAAGACTATCCGGATCAATCTTGTAACGATCTCTCCTCAACTCAAGGATTTAGTGTCAGAACTTCCCGATCATGCTCAGTTCATCAAGAAACATGGTTCTCTCCTCAGCTTGGTTACCACCGGTTTCAAAGAAGATATGATGAGAGTTCTATTCCAGTTCTTCGATCCTAAACATCATTGCTTCACTTTCCCAGATTATCAGTTGGTGCCCACATTGGAAGACTTTTCCAAGCTACTTGGGATACCTATCCTTGATCAAATACCTTTCAGTGGTCTGGAAAAGATTCCGAAGTCTGAAGAGGTTGCCGCAGCTTTACACATGACAAAGTCCGACATTGAAACTAATTGGGTAACAAGGAGTGGAATGAAAGGTTTACTTGCCAAATTTCTGATAAGTAAAGCCCGGGAATTCCTAAAAGTTATGAATGTGCATGCTTTTGAAGATGTTCTAGCATTGCTAATCTATGGTTTGGTGCTATTCCCTAGTCCGGACCAATTCATAGACGTGAATGCTATTAAGATATTCCTCACTCATAATCCTGTGCCTACTTTGCTTGGAGATATTTTGCATTCCCTTCACACTCGTACTATGAAGAGGCAAGGGACTCTCATGTGCTGCATACCTTTATTGTCTAGGTGGTTTATTTCGCACCTCCCTCAATCAGTCTTGAAGAATGAGCAAAATTTGAAGTGGTCTCAAAGGATAATGGCACTCGCCCATTCAGACATCCGGTGGTGTTCTAACCTCAGAGAAAATGTTATCATCATCGACCGTTGTGGAGAATTCCCTAATGTACCACTCATGGGGATAAGAGGAGGTATTACTTATAATCCTGCCTTAGCCCTACGTCAGTTTGGGCATGCTCGAAGAGATGGTCCACATGAAATGATTATTCAAGGTATAGTGTTTGACTATGACAATGACTCTCAAGGTCTCCGCCAAAGGTTTGTACGAGCTTGGGGCATGGTGAAAAGAAGCACTTTAGGAGAGAAAAATTATGTTCCTATGGAGCCTTATCTCAGATGGGTACGCGCCAGAGCTCGTGAACTTGTCATGCCATATCTTGCAGTCAGGCCATTGATTGTTGAATCAGAGGTCGAAGGAGGTACTTCCCAGATCATTCCTTATCCAGATATGCCTACTGATGTTGAGGAATTGAAAAGATCCTGGACCCAGTTGACAGAGGAGAGAGATACTTTCGAAGCTCAGTTCAATGCAGAAAGGAAGAAAGTACTAGAGCTCACCAGTCAGCTTAATGAGGAACGAAGACTCAATGCATATCTTCGCCCAAAAAGAAGTCGCCCCTGGGAGACTTGAGCTTTCATTGTATTTTACTATTATTCCTTTTGTAATGAACGTTGGAAAAAAGTAGCAATAAACATTTCTCTCTTGTTGGTGATTTACGCAAAGTTAAATTCCAAAAGTCCTTGAAAACATTTCATGCATTGCATCGCATAACATAACGTTGCATAACAGGTGTTCTAAAGGACCATATTCTCACAGTCTGCCTCTTCCACAGAAAAATGGATCTCGAACAAACTGTCAAGGATCTCTAGACTCAGAATGCTCAATTCAAGGAGATGATGCTAAGCTTATCCAAGGGGCAGGAGGAACTGAAGGCTCTTTTGGTCGAGAAGAAGAAAGACAAGAAAGCTGTGAGTTTCATTAACCCGGGAAGAAGGCGTAAAGGACAGGCTACGGGAATCAAATTTGGAATCCCGAATGGTCCAGAAGAGGGGGCGGAGAATGACTCAGAGGAAGAGAATGCTGATTTCTCCGACCCTGAGGATGACGATGAAGAGTATGAAAATGAACAGTACTCTCCAAGAGATGATAAGTACAAATTGCTGGAAGAACGCATGCTAGCCATGGAAGGTCAGAAGGCGCCTGGTCTAGATTTCGAAAGTTTGGGTCTGGTCTCTGATGTGACCATTCCTCGCAAATTCAAAATCCCCACTTTCACTAAGTACGATGGTGCATCCTGTCCTCAGATGCATTTAAGGGCTTATGTGAGAAAGATTCAGCCGCATACCACTGATAAGAAACTGTGGATCTAATTCTTCCAAGAAAGTCTGTCTGGCACTCAGTTGGAATGGTATTATCAGCTCGAGAGTTCTGACATCCGCACCTGGACTGATCTAGCAACAGCTTTCTATAAACAGTACCAATATAATTCTGAGCTAGCACCTACTCGGCTACAGTTGCAGAATATGGCTATGGGATCTAAAGAAAGCTTCAAAGAGTATGCTCAGAAATGGAGAGATTTGGCTGGCAGGGTCAAACCCCCTATGACTGACCGAGAATTAGTAGACCTGTTCATGGGTACCTTGACTGGCCCATTCTACAGCCACCTACTGGGGAGTTCTTCATCAGGTTTCACTGAACTTATACTGACAGGTGAACGGGTAGAGAGCGGCATTCGAAGTGGAAAATTACAGGCAGCTACTTCAACAAGCAGTAAAAAGTCCTACCATGGGAAGAATGAATCGAATGCTATGTATGGTCAAAAGAATCATAATAAGAAAAATGGTGACCATGCCGTTGGAGCAGTGACAATCGCAGCCCCGCCAGCTCAAAACTTCCAGCACAGACAAGACAAACCAAGAAGGCAGTTTACCAAGCTCAACATGACTTTAGCACAAGCCCTGCAGAGCATGCTGAAGGTAAATTTAATCACTCTCAGAGGTCCTCCTGCAAATGTCAACACTGCTTCACCTCGTTATAATCCCAATGCCAGGTGTGCATATCACTCCGATAGCCCCGGGCATGATACGAACGACTGTTGGTTGTTGAAGAACAAAATTCAGGATATGATCGACGCTGGGGAAATTGAGTTCGAGCCTCCGGAGACTCCTAATGTCATCACTGCTCCTATGCCTAATCATGACAAGGCTGTTAATGCTCTCGATGACGATTCTCTCGTCACTACTGTAGCGGACTTAACATCTCCTCTCCCGATCATAAAGAGGAATTTATTGCAAGCTGGTTTATGTCCAGGTTGTACTGAAGATTGCAATCTCTGCCTACTCTGGCCTGAGGACTGTTTGAAATTGAAGGATGGTGTTCAACAGCTGATGGACGAGCGTACAATTCTCTTTGAAAAGGTTTCTAAGACGGAAAACCCTATTGAAGAAGTATCTGTGATTGCAAGGTCCAAGGTTCCAGTGAAGATTACTGCTCCCAGAATACCGGTGAAGATTATTGCTGAGCCCAGGGTAGCTCCCCTGATTATTACTGCGCCTGGCCCAGTACCGTATTCTTCAATCAAAGCCATTCCATGGAATTATGGAGGTGATGTTTACATCCATGGCGTAAAGCAAGTTGGTGATTCTGCTAATCCTAATGATATTGTTGGGACTAGTAAAGTTACTCGAAGGGGAAGGATCTTCTCTCCAGAAATCTCACCTCCGGTTCCCGAAAACCGAGGAAAGGAACCAGTCAACCCTTCTCAGTCAGAGATACCGATCGAAGCTACTATTGAAGACGTTGCCAAACGAGAAATGGAAGAAGTGCTGAAAATCATCCGCAAGAGTGATTTTGACGTGGTAGAACAGTTGGGGCATACCCCGTCTAAGATCTCGATGTTGTCCTTGTTGTTATCTTCTGAATCCCATGCCCATGCCTTGATAAAATTCCTGAAGACTGCCCATGTACCTCAGGAGACCTCCGTCGATCAGTTCGAAAACTATGTGGCTAATCTGACTGTCGACGGTGGCCTAGGTTTTTCCAATGCTGACCTGACACCAGCGGGGAAGAACCACAATAAAGCCCTGCATATCTCCATTGAGTGTAAAGGGATCACCCTGTCTCATGTGTTGATCGATAATGGCTCTTCTTTGAATGTGCTACCGAAAGCCGTGCTCGATAAACTTGACTGAAAAAGCCTTGAATTGACGCCTAGTGACATTGTGGTACGTGCCTACGATGGTGCGAAGAGTGTTGTCCACGGTGAAGTTGTCCTCCCTATCAAGATAGGACCTCAGGTTTTCGATGTAACACCCTTCTAAATACCCCAAAATATTTAATTAAAAATAATAACACATTAATCAGAGTAATTATGCCCCGAAGGGTGTCACACAATTATTTCACAACATTCATCAAAATAACCTGTCATGCTCATTTATTTAATCCAAATAAGGTTCTTTGCATAATTCGCAGCGGATACTAAAAATCAACATTTAAATCATGTACCACTTTACATGTAAAGTTGATCAACAACAAAATCAAACATATTCAAACATCCCATCCCGATGTTACATCTATCAGAGCATGACCCCTTAGGAGACTACTCTAGACTCAAAGCATTTACTTCTATTCACTCATAGCTGGTTACCTGAAAAATAGTGTAAGGGTGAGTTTCTCAATCAATATAACAAGCATTATACAACAACATGTAATGTTAAGTAAATAACGCCTCAAATCACCCTAACCAGACTACCCACTCCATAACGGCAGTATCAACGCAACCTCTTACTCAACAATAACAAATAGCATATGTATATATCAAAACATGCTCAACACCAACAACACAACACAACGATTTACTCACTAATTCCTCACAATGGGAATCAGCTACAGCCCCACAGGCTATGCCATGCATTCATTATGCAATGAGACTCTACACATGCGGTACCGACTTTTCTTGAACATATAGTCCAAGCTCACCGATCCCCTCCGGATACGGCTACTGAGCTCACTAGTCCCACTCATTGAGATCTAATGACTCACTCACTAATTCCTCACCATGGGAATTAGCTACAGCCCCAAAGGCTAGACTATGCACGCTACTCATTTAGTATGCAAGCATCAACAACAATCCACAACTCACTAATTCCTCACAATGGGAATTAGCTACAGCCCCAAAGGCTAGACTATGCATGCTAATCACCTAGCAATGCAACAACAACAACAACTCAAGAATAAACATATGACAGTCTATTCACAGATGCATACATCACTGATACATTTACAGTATAATGCATACCAACCAACACACATTGTCAATACATTTATCACAAAAGCATATCACAACATGCTATAAATCAAATACAGTATTAGCACACTCTACTAATAACTATACTACTCAAAACAACGGGAATTTGATCCCTATTTCATCATACCTCAGCTAAGTCTCACTACTCAGCCTAAACAGTCAAAAACTGTACGACAACAGCACAGGAAATCACAATCCTGCCCATACGCGTATTGCCTATGCTCATACGCGTATTGCCCACACCTGACCAAAGTCCATACGCGTAACGCCCATGCCCATACGCGTATGCTACGCGTATCACATTCCCCTACGCGTATCACCAGAGACCAAAACACGTTCAAAACCTCATCTCTTTCACTCATACGCGTATGACATACACCATACGCGTACCACATCCAGGGATATGCGTATCACACGCGTATGGCGCGTACCAGCGCCAAAACTCCCACTTCCAAGCCACTCCATACGCGTATCGCCTAGTGCCATACGCGTACCAGCCCATCTCATACGCGTATTGCCTAGTGCCATACGCGTATGACCAGAAACCAGATTTCCAGATCTGCTATGGTTTTTCCTGCTACGAGTTCTATTCGATCTCACCTTCCACAGTCCAAATTTACACAGAAATCACTCATATCATCTAACCCGAATCATTCCCTATTCGATTTCACAACTCCTGACATTATCACATACAATTCCTACGAATTTCTTTCGATTATCGCTCAATTTCGTTCATCAATTATTTCCACAAATTCATCATAATCATCCAATTCAAAGGTAAATTAAAGGTCTATCACTACCCATGACATATTATCATATAATACCCGTCAATCAACGATAAACCCCCCTTACCTGAGTTAATCCGGCAGCCTCTGAGCTCCAAGCTTCTCCTTCCTTCAACCTTCGTTCTCTGGTTCTCTTTTTGCCCTTTTCCACGTTCTGTCTCTTTTTTTTTCCTTTTCACGTGAAAACAATAACCTTTTTACCAAATGGGACCTTTTTACTGATTTTCCACTTTTATTCCAATTATAAAATAATAATCCAATAATAATAATCCCAATAATTATTATTCCAAAATAATAATATTAATCCAACTTCCAATTATTCAATTAAATTAATAAATAAAATATTAATTTAAATTAAATGATTAGCTTATTTTAATTGGGGTGTTACAACTCTCCCCCACTAAAAGAGTTTTCGTCCTCGAAAACATACCTCAAGCGAACAACTCCGGATAAGACTCCTTCATCTGACTCTCAAGTTCCCAAGTCACATTGCCACCTGCTGGTCCTCCCCAAGCTACCTTCACCAAGGCAATCTCTTTACCCCGCAGCTGCTTCAGCTCTCGATCCTCAATCCTCATAGGTGATGTCTCAACAGTCAGGTTATCTCTCACCTGTACATCATCTATTTGGACAACATGCGATGGATCATGAATGTATCTCCTCAACTGAGACACATGAAAAACCTCATGCAAATTCGCAAGCGACGGCGGTAAAGCGATACGATAGGCTACCTCTCCTATCCTCTCCAAAATCTGATAAGGACCAATAAATCGAGGTGTCAACTTCTTCGATTTCAAAGCTCGACCAACACCAGTTATCGGAGTAACACGAAGAAACACATGATCTCCCTCTTGGAACTCAAGTGACTTCCTCCTCCTATCATGATAACTCTTCTGACGACTCTGAGCAATTCTCATCTTATCCTGAATCATCTTAATCTTTTCTGTAGTTTGCTGAACAATCTCCGGTCCAACCACAGCACTCTCACCGGACTCATACCAACATAAAGGCGTCCGACATCTCCTACCATACAAAGCTTCAAACGGTGCCATACCGATGCTCGAATGAAAACTATTGTTGTAGGTAAACTCAATCAACGGCAAATAACAATCCCAAGCACCTCCTTTTTCTAAAACACAAGCTCTCAAAAGATCCTCTAACGACTGAATCGTCCTCTCAGTCTGACCATCAGTCTGCGGATGATATGCAGAACTCAATCTCAGCTTAGTTCCCAAAGCCCTCTGCAAACCTTCCCAAAACTTCGATGTAAATCTAGGATCTCTGTCCGAAACAATACTAGACGGAATACCATGCAAACTCACAATCTTCTCAATATACAACTCAGCTAATCTCTCCAACGGATAATCCATTCTGATCGGAATGAAATGAGCCGACTTCGTCAATCTATCAACAATCACCCAAATAGCCTCAAAATTCTTACTTGTCCTCGGCAAACCAGAAACAAAATCCATACTGATACTGTCCCACTTCCACTCTGGAATAGCCAACGGTTGCATTAGCCCAGACGGCTTCTGATGCTCAATCTTCGACTTTTGGCAAGTCAAACAGGAATACACAAAACTTGCAATTTCTCTTTTCATTCCCGGCCACCAAAATAACCTTTTCAAATCATGATACATCTTCGTAGCTCCAGGATGAATACTCAAACCACTACGATGTCCTTCTTCAAGAATACTCTTCTTAAGCTCAGTAACATCCGGAATACACACCCGATCACCAAATCTCAAAACACCATTCTCATCAACTCTGAATTCACCACCTTGACCTCGATTCACTACAGTCATCTTATCCACCAAAAGCATATCGGATTTCTGACCCTCTCTGATCTCATCCAGAATACCACTTGTTAATCTCAACATTCCCAGTTTAACACTATTGTGAGTACTCTCACACACCAAACTCAAGTCTCTAAACTGTTCAATTAAGTCCAATTCCTTAACCATCAACATAGACATATGCAATGATTTTCGACTCAATGCATCAGCCACCACATTTGCTTTACCCGGATGGTAATTCAAACCAAAATCATAATCCTTCAAAAATTCTAACCACCTCCTCTGTCTCATATTCAGCTCTTTCTGATCAAACAAATACTTCAAACTCTTATGGTCACTGAAAACTTCAAATCTTGACCCATACAAATAATGTCTCCACAACTTCAGAACAAATACCACAGCTGCCAACTCTAAATCATGTGTCGGATAGTTCCTCTCATGAACCCTTAGTTGTCTCGAAGCATAAGCTATAACCTGCTTATTCTGCATCAACACACCACCTAAACCCAACAATGAAGCATCACAGTAAACTTCAAATAATTCCGACGAACTCGGTAATATCAGAATAGGAGCAGTAGTTAACCTCCTCTTTAACTCTTGGAAACCTTCTTCACATTTTGAATCCCAAACAAACGCTTGCCCCTTTCTAGTCAACATTGTCAACGGTAACGCCAACTTGGAAAATCCTTCGATAAACTTCCTATAATAACCAGCCAAACCAAGAAAACTCCTTATCTCAGAAACTGACTTCGGAGCTTCCCACTTAGATACCGCTTCTATCTCAGAAGGATCAACGGCAACACCACCTCTGGAAATCACATGGCCAAGAAAACTAACTTCTTCTAACCAAAATTCACACTTCGACAGTTTAGCAAATAACTTCTTTTCTCGTAGAACTCCCAAAACCATTCTCAAATGCTCAGCATGTTCTTCTTCAGATTTCGAATACACCAAAATGTCATCAATAAACACTACAACAAACTGATCTAGATACGGATGAAAAATCCTATTCATATACTCCATAAATACTCCAGGCGCATTAGTCACTCCAAAAGGCATCACAGAATACTCATAATGTCCATACCTTGTTCTGAAAGCAGTCTTCTGAATATCTTCAGTCTTCACACGTATCTGATGATACCCAGATCTCAAATCTATCTTGCTGAACACACTAGCACCAACCAATTGGTCCATCAAATCATCAATCCTCGGTAAAGGATACCGATTCTTGATCGTCACTTTATTCAGTTGTCTGTAATCCACACACAACCTCATAGTACCTTCTTTCTTCTTAACCAACAACACTGGTGCACCCCACGGTGACACACTCGGACGAATAAATTTCTTATCCAGCAAATCTTCCAACTGACTCTTCAATTCAGCTAGCTCAACAGCAGACATACGGTACGGAGCCATCGATATCGGTCTAGTACCAGGTACCAAATCAATCGAGAACTCAACTTCACGTTCTGGTGGCAATTCATTCACTTCTTCCGGAAACACATCAGGAAAATCACACACTACAGCTAGATCGCCAATCACCAGTTTATCTTTAGCTTCCAAAGTCGCTAACAGCATAAACAACTCTGCCCCATCTGCTACTTCCTCATTCACCTGCCTGGCTGATAGGAACAAACTCTTTCCTTCTTCAGTCTCAGGGAATATCACAGTCTTATCAAAACAGTTGATAGAAACTCGGTTGAACACCAACCAGTTCATACCCAGAATAACGTCAATCTGCACTAATGGAAGGCACACAAGATCTATCCCAAAGGCTCTACCAAAAATACTCAAAGGACAACTTAAACAAACAGAAGTAGTAGTCACTGAACCCTTCGCAGGAGTTTCAATCACCATACTACCCAACATCTCAGATATCTCTAACTTAAGTTTCACAGCACAATCCAAGGATATAAAAGAATGAGTAGCACCTGTGTCAATAATAGCTACAAGAGGAAAGCCATTAATATAACACGTACCTCGGATCAAACGATCATCTGCAGAAGTCTCAGACCCCGATAAAGCAAAAACCTTGCCTCCCGACTGATTCTCTTTCTTTGGCTTTGGACACTGTGGACTGATATGACCCAACTCTCCACAGTTGAAACAAGTCACAGTCTTCAACCGGCACTCTGCAGCCAAATGACCACCTTTTCCACACTTGAAACATTTCATCTCAGCACTGGTACACTCATGAACACGATGTCCAGCCCGACCACATCTGTAACACTTAACAGGAGCACTGGAGTCTCCCCCACTAGGCCTCTTCATCCCACTCTGCTTCTGAAAACCTTTGCCAGCTGCATACGGTTTCCCACGATCAACCTGATTCTTACCTTTCCTATCAACCCTCTGCTGATAGCTCTCAGCTCTGGCCTTGGAATCCTGTTCAAATATTCTGCAACAGTCAACCAAATCAGAAAACACCCTGATTCGCTGATATCCAATTGCCTGCTTGATCTCGGGACGCAACCCGTTCTCAAACTTCACACACTTTGAAAATTCCCCAGCAGCCTCAGCATAGGGAGTGTAATACTTTGACAGCTCTGTGAACTTAGCAGCATACTCAGTTACAGACCTGTTACCCTGTTTCAATTCCAAAAACTCTATCTCCTTCTTTCCTCTGACATCCTCGGGAAAATACTTCCTCAGAAATCTCTCTCTGAACACGGCCCAAGAAATCTCAGCATCTCCAGCAGTTTCCAACTCAGTGCGGGTAGCAACCCACCAATCATCAGCTTCTTCTGACAGCATATGTGTACCGAACCTGACCTTCTGATTCTCAGCACACTCAGTTACTCTGAAGATCCTCTCGATCTCCTTCAACCACTTCTGAGCACCATCTGGATCGTATGCTCCTTTGAACATTGGAGGATTGTTCTTCTGGAACTCACTCAACTGACGAGCAGCTCCCATTCCCATAACATTCTGATTTCCTCCAAGTACTCCAGCTAGCATACCCAGAGCCTCAGCAATCGCAGCATCATCTCTACCTCTTCCAGCCATCTCTATTCTGAAAACCCAACAAACTAAAACAATGAGTACTGATAGGGTTACACAACACCTATCCCGTACAGGGGAAACAGAATAATTACGACTCGACTCGACCGACTATGCTCTGATACCACTAATGTAACACCCTTCTAAATACCCCAAAATATTTAATTAAAAATAATAACACATTAATCAGAGTAATTATGCCCCGAAGGGTGTCACACAATTATTTCACAACATTCATCAAAATAACCTGTCATGCTCATTTATTTAATCCAAATAAGGTTCTTTGCATAATTCGCAGCGGATACTAAAAATCAACATTTAAATCATGTACCACTTTACATGTAAAGTTGATCAACAACAAAATCAAACATATTCAAACATCCCATCCCGATGTTACATCTATCAGAGCATGACCCCTTAGGAGACTACTCTAGACTCAAAGCATTTACTTCTATTCACTCATAGCTGGTTACCTGAAAAATAGTGTAAGGGTGAGTTTCTCAATCAATATAACAAGCATTATACAACAACATGTAATGTTAAGTAAATAACGCCTCAAATCACCCTAACCAGACTACCCACTCCATAACGGCAGTATCAACGCAACCTCTTACTCAACAATAACAAATAGCATATGTATATATCAAAACATGCTCAACACCAACAACACAACACAACGATTTACTCACTAATTCCTCACAATGGGAATCAGCTACAGCCCCACAGGCTATGCCATGCATTCATTATGCAATGAGACTCTACACATGCGGTACCGACTTTTCTTGAACATATAGTCCAAGCTCACCGATCCCCTCCGGATACGGCTACTGAGCTCACTAGTCCCACTCATTGAGATCTAATGACTCACTCACTAATTCCTCACCATGGGAATTAGCTACAGCCCCAAAGGCTAGACTATGCACGCTACTCATTTAGTATGCAAGCATCAACAACAATCCACAACTCACTAATTCCTCACAATGGGAATTAGCTACAGCCCCAAAGGCTAGACTATGCATGCTAATCACCTAGCAACAACAACAACAACAACTCAAGAATAAACATATGACAGTCTATTCACAGATGCATACATCACTGATACATTTACAGTATAATGCATACCAACCAACACACATTGTCAATACATTTATCACAAAAGCATATCACAACATGCTATAAATCAAATACAATATTAGCACACTCTACTAATAACTATACTACTCAAAACAACGGGAATTTGATCCCTATTTCATCATACCTCAGCTAAGTCTCACTACTCAGCCTAAACAGTCAAAAACTGTACGACAACAGCACAGGAAATCACAATCCTGCCCATACGCGTATTGCCTATGCTCATACGCGTATTGCCCACACCTGACCAAAGTCCATACGCGTAACGCCCATGCCCATACGCGTATGCTACGCGTATCACATTCCCCTACGCGTATCACCAGAGACCAAAACACGTTCAAAACCTCATCTCTTTCACTCATACGCGTATGACATACA
The DNA here is from genome assembly GCF_024323335.1 of Lathyrus oleraceus. Taxonomy (NCBI): domain Eukaryota; kingdom Viridiplantae; phylum Streptophyta; class Magnoliopsida; order Fabales; family Fabaceae; genus Lathyrus; species Lathyrus oleraceus. The sequence continues at coordinate 24,387 of NW_026112867.1, read as the reverse complement.
CCATACGCGTACCACATCCAGGGATATGCGTATCACACGCGTATGGCGCGTACCAGCGCCAAAACTCCCACTTCCAAGCCACTCCATACGCGTATCGCCTAGTGCCATACGCGTACCAGCCCATCTCATACGCGTATTGCCTAGTGCCATACGCGTATGACCAGAAACCAGATTTCCAGATCTGCTATGGTTTTTCCTGCTACGAGTTCTATTCGATCTCACCTTCCACAGTCCAAATTTACACAGAAATCACTCATATCATCTAACCCGAATCATTCCCTATTCGATTTCACAACTCCTGACATTATCACATACAATTCCTACGAATTTCTTTCGATTATCGCTCAATTTCGTTCATCAATTATTTCCACAAATTCATCATAATCATCCAATTCAAAGGTAAATTAAAGGTCTATCACTACCCATGACATATTATCATATAATACCCGTCAATCAACGATAAACCCCCCTTACCTGAGTTAATTCGGCAGCCTCTGAGCTCCAAGCTTCTCCTTCCTTCAACCTTCGTTCTCTGGTTCTCTTTTTGCCCTTTTCCACGTTCTGTCTCTTTTTTTTTCCTTTTCACGTGAAAACAATAACCTTTTTACCAAATGGGACCTTTTTACTGATTTTCCACTTTTATTCCAATTATAAAATAATAATCCAATAATAATAATCCCAATAATTATTATTCCAAAATAATAATATTAATCCAACTTCCAATTATTCAATTAAATTAATAAATAAAATATTAATTTAAATTAAATGATTAGCTTATTTTAATTGGGGTGTTACATTCGACACTACCTTTCATGTAATGAACATTCGCCCCGCCTATTCCTGCTTGCTGGGACGCCCTTGGATTCATGGGGCAGGTGCTGTAGCTTCGTCTCTCCATCAAAAGTTGAGATATCCAATAGAGGGTAAGATCGTCACTGTGTGTGGGGAAGAAGAGTATATCGTCAGTAGTGTGCATACCTTCAGATACGTTGAGATGGATGGTGAATTCTTCGAAACTCCGTCTCAGTCATTTGAAGTGGTTCCTCCGCCCCGTCCTGTCCTTAAGCCAACTCCCCTTGTGCCCGAGGTTATTCGAGCTCCTCCTGCCATGGTTTCTCTGAAGGACGCTCAAGCTGTGGTCGAAGATGGTGGCTGTACTGGCTGGGGTCAACTGATCAATGTACCCTACAAGTCTGACAAATCTGGTCTGGGATTCAACTCTGAATAGATGATCAAAGATCAAATCAATGCTGTAGAAGATGCTGACAGTGATTGCGACCTGGATAGCTGGATCTAGCCAACAATTGGCGACGGACTCAATAATTGGAAGGCTGAAGACACTATCCCGATCTCCTTTAGGCAGGAGTAATTGTTATTGTCCATTTAGTATTGCAAATTTTTAATTTTTCAACTGAACTTCTTAAAGCATTGTGTCTATACCCGGGGCATAATAGCTAATTTGTTAAGGGTTTTGTCATTTCATAAGCATATTCATATTCAATAAATCAATGGACTTTGTTGCATTCAAATGTTGCGCTCTTTATCTTTCCTGTCGTCTTTCAAACAAGCTATGCGTTCTTACACACACTCACGTAACAAATTGCAGATCTGTAGCCACTCTGGATCCTATTGATAATAATTCCGCTACTGTTCATTATGGCTTTGAAAATCCAATCTACCAAGCCGAAGATGGAAGTGAGGAAGATTGTGAAGTACCTGGAGAGCTTGCCAGACTATTACTGCAAGAGGAAAGGATTATACAACCGCATGAAGAGTCACTCGAAACCGTAAATCTAGGTACTGAAGTGGACAGAAAAGAAGTCAAAATAGGAGCAGGATTGGAAAACAGTGTCAAAGAAAGATTAATTCGGATGTTACATGACTATGTAGAGGTTTTCGCTTGGTCTTACGAAGACATGCCAGGATTGGATACTGACATAGTAGTGCATCGTCTGCCCATGAAGGAAGACTGTCGTCCCGTCAAGCAAAAGGTTCGCCGCATGCGTCCTGAAATGTCTGAGAAAATCAAAGCCGAGGTTATGAAACAGTTCAATGCCGGTTTTCTAGCCGTTACTTCTTATCCTCAATGGGTTGCTAATGTGGTGCCGGTACCGAAGAAAGATGGTAAGGTGCGGATGTGCGTAGATTACAGAGATTTGAATAAAGCGAGTCCCAAAGATGACTTTCCACTCCCTCACATCGATGTTCTAGTAGACAATACCGCTCAACACAAAGTATTCTCCTTCATGGATGGTTTCTCGGGTTATAACCAGATTAAGATGGCACCTGAGGACATAGAGAAAACTACGTTTGTGACGCAATGGGGCACTTTCTGTTACAAAGTAATGCCATTCGGTTTAAAGAACGCCGGGGCAACGTACCAGCGTGCTATGGTGGTTTTATTCCATGATATGATTCATCATGAAATAGAAGTATATGTGGATGACATGATAGCCAGATCTCATACTGAAGAAGAACACCTCGATCATTTATACAAACTGTTTGAGAGGTTGAAGAAGTACAAGTTGAGGTTGAACCCGAACAAATGCACTTTTGGAGTAAGATCCGGTAAACTCCTGGGCTTTATTGTCAGTGGTAAAGGAATTGAGGTTGACCCGGCTAAAGTGAGAGCTATTCAAGAAATGCCAGTTCCCCGTACGGAGAACAAGTCAGAGGTTTCTTGGGACGCTTGAACTACATTGCCCGATTTATCTCCCATTTGACCGCTACCTGCAAACCCATCTTCAAATTACTGAGGAAGAATCAAGCGATGATATGGAATGACGAATGCCAAGAAGCTTTTGACAAAATCAAGAAATATCTCCAGGAACCTCCAATTCTGATACCACCAGTTGAAGGTAGACCTCTGATCATGTATTTGACCGTGTTAGAAAGTTCAATGGGGTGCGTGTTGGGGCAACATGACGAGTCTGGTCGAAAAGAGCATGCCATATACTACCTGAGCAAAAAGTTCACCGACTGTGAAACAAGATACTCACTGCTCGAGAGAACTTGCTGTGCTTTGGCCTGGGCTGCTCGCCGACTAAGACAGTATATGTTGAATCATACCACTTTGTTGATTTCTAGGATGGATCCCATCAAATACATGCTCGAGAAGCCTGCCCTCTCCGGAAGAATAGCGAGATGGCAGATGATCTTAACAGAGTACGACATCCAGTATACTACCCAGAAAGCCATCAAAGGAAGCGTGCTCGCTGATCATTTGGCTTATCAAGCGGTGGACGATTATCAATCTATGAATTTTGAGTTCCCAGATGAGGATGTCATTCTTGTTACTGATGATGAAAAACCCAAACCAGATGAAAAACCCGAATTGGGATCCCGATGGACTATGGTCTTTGATGGGTCTTCTAATGCATTGGGCCATGGTGTCGGGGTTGTAATCATTTCTCCCGGAGGTTACCACACACCTTTCACTGCCATACTGTGTTTTCATTGCACCAATAATATGGCTGAGTATGAAGCATGTATTTTGGGACTCAAAGCTGCTATAGATTGGCGAATCAAGTTTTTGAGTGTGTACGGAGATTCGGCTTTGGTAATCAGTCAGATCAAAGGAGAATGGGATACTAAACATCCAAATCTCATCCCTTATCGAGAGCGGGTAATGACATTAATCCCATACTTTGAAGAGATTACATTTGAACATATTCCACGAGAGGAGAACCAGTTGGCAGACGCATTAGCTACCATGTCATCTATGTTCAGAGTTAGATGGGACGGTGAAGCCCCTAGGATCACTATTGAACGATTGGATGAACCAGCACACTGTTATGAACTTAACACTGAGAGGGTACAGGAGAAACCTTGGTTCCACGACGTAAAAAGATATTTAGAAGCTCAGGAATACCCTGAAGGGGCATCCATCAATGACAGAAAATTCCTGAGGAAGTTCTCCGCTAAATTCTTTCTGAGTAATGGAGTGTTATACAAACGTAATCATGATTCGACTCTACTTCGCTGTGTGGATAGAAGGGAAGCAGAAAGGATTATGGAAGACATGCATGACGGTATTTTTGGGACTCATTCTAATGGACATACAATGGCTAAGAAGATTCTGAGATCAGGGTATTATTGGTCTACCATGGAAGCTGATTGCCACCGTCACTCCAGAACCTGTCACAAGTGTCAGATCTATGCGGACAAAGTACACGTGCCTCCTGCTCCGTTGAACGTGTTGACAGCGCCTTGGCCCTTTGCAATGTGGGGCATCGATATGATTGGAGAGATTAAACCCACGGCCTCTAATGGACATCGCTTCATTCTCGTCGCTATTGATTACTTCACCAAGTGGGTAGAGGCAGCCTCATTCGCTTCTGTCACCAAGAATGTGGTGGCACAGTTCATCAAGAATAGCCTTATTTGTCGATACGGCATCCCTGAAAGAATTATCACTGACAATGGTACTAATTTGAACAACAAGATGATTACTGAACTCTGCACGCAGTTCAAAATTAAACACCATAACTCTTCCCCGTACCGGCCAAAGATGAATGGCGCCGTAGAGGCTGCTAATAAGAACATCAAGAAGATCATACAAAAGATGACAGTAACGTACAAAGACTGGCATGAGATGTTACCATTTGCTCTCCATGGTTATCGCACTTCAGCACGCACTTCGACAGGGGCAACTCCTTTCTCTTTAGTCTACGGAGCGGAAGCTGTTTTACCAGTGGAAGTCCAGATTCCCTCTCTAAGAATCATGAAAGAGGCGGGCTTAGAGGAAGACGAATGGATTCAGACTCGACTCGATCAGATAAATTTGATTGATGAGAAGAGACTTGCGGCTGTTTGTCACGGGCAGATATATCAGAAGCGCATGACCTAAGCATTTAACAAAAGAGTCAAGAGACAGGTGTATCAAGTTGGCGACTTGGTGATCAAGCGTATCATTCTACCACAAGGGGATCCCAGAGGCAAGTGGACTCCCACCTATGAAGGGCCATTTGTGGTTAAGAAGGTATTCTCCGGTGGAGCCATGATACTTGCTACAATGGATGGCGAAGACTTCCCGCATCCTGTGAACGCGGACATAGTTAAAAAATACTACGCATAACAGAGACCCGCTAGGTCGGCGTACCTAGGCAAAAGTAAGGGCATCCCGGCGAACCAAAAGGGTTCGGGCAAAAATTAGGGATAAACATATAAGGACGTACACCCGGCAAGTCGAAAACCTGAAAAGGCGGCTTGGGCAAAAAAGGGCATCCTGGTGGACTGAAAACCTGAAAAGGTGGTCCAGGCAAAAATTAGGGATTAAAGCGTATGACTATATCCCGTTCTCCGTCAACTTCAACCAAGTTCAAGGGACTGAACAAGCCAATCACTTCTATCCGACAGCGAGGGATGAGATGCTTGAAGACATAATGACAGTAGTGGAATTAAAATCAATAGGACTTTTTCTGCATAGCTTTCTCTTTGTTTTCTTGACAATTTCCTCTTACTAGGATTTCTGTCTCCTTGTATCCAAATTGCCTGTTCACGGGCCCTCTTTCAAAAATCAATACAATTTTGCTTCCTTTTACTTTTCTGTTTGTTTGCGTAAACGTCCATTGGTTTAATTTGAATTGATTTATGCCTTTGAATATGATCAATGTTTATCAAAATACATGCATAAAATAGCAATGGCAATTACTACGAGACTTCAGGACCAAGGAGAAGGTCTAACCGTGCTTTCCAATGAATCCGTTGCTAATTCGATTCCCCGGCAACGCCGATTATTCCCCAGAAAAGAGTGGCATTACTAGACAAATGGGTCATCTTCTCTATTCCCAGCCAGGCGCTGTTGGATCTTTCCACCATCAGACGGAAATGAAACATTCCCCCAGCCGAGACAGAGTCATCAGTACAAATATCTCCCACCAGAAGACTGAGATTTATTTCCCCAGTCGAGTCCCCCGGAAGAATGTCCAGACGCGTAGTGCATTCGTTGCATCATTTCACATCACATACCTGCATACAATGCTCACATTTACTTCATTCCGCATCATATACTGTACATCATTTCATAGCATGTATATGCATACGATGTTCGCAAGCATAAAGCATCTCATGCATCATGACATTGCATGAAACTAACTTCGTTTTCAGGTTAATTATCCTCCTGATACGGTCAAAATAAAGATCCATTCAGACGGACATCCTTATCAATTACAAATACGGCTTTCAGATATATTCCATGTCAACATTCATTCTGACACCCCCCTAATGGTGGCATCTCTAAGCCCACCCCAGATATTCACTGCAAATACAACAAATATTATCAGATACAGCCTAACGTACGGTTCATTCTGATTCAGCCCAACATATGACTCCTGCAACTCAGATACGATCTAACGTACGATCCATTCTGACTTTCAGCAACTCCAATACGGTCTAACGTACGACCCATTTGGACCTCCAAATCCTCAGATGCTGCCTAGCGTACGGTACATTCCGGGGTGTAGTCTAGCGTACGACTACTTTCTTCTTCAGATACAGCCTAACGTACGGCTCATTCTGCAACTCCAATACGGTTTAACGTACGACCCATTTGGACCTTCAAATCCTCAGATGCTGCCTAGCGTACGGTACATTCCGGGGTGTAGTCTAGCGTACGACTACTTTCTTCTTCAGATACAGCCTAACGTACGGCTCATTCTGCAACTCCAATACGGTCTAACGTACAACCCATTTGGACCTTCAAATCCTCAGATGCTGCCTAACGTACGGTACATTCCGGGGTGTAGTCTAGCGTACCACTACTTTCTTCTTCAGATACAGCCTAACGTACGGCTCATTCTGCAACTCCAATACGGTCTAACGTACGACCCATTTGGACCTTCAAATCCTCAGATGCTGCCTAACGTACGGTACATTCCGGGGTGTAGTCTAGCGTACGACTACTTTCTTCTTCAGATACAACCTGACGTACGGTTCATTCTGCAACTCCAATACGGTCTAACGTACGACCCATTTGGACCTTCAAATCCTCAGATGCTGCCTAGCGTACGGCACATTCCGGGGTGTAGTCTAGCGTACGACTACTTTCTTCTTCAGATACAGCCTAACGTACGGCTCATTCTGCAACTCCAGTACGGTCTAACGTACGACCCATTTGGACCTCCAGCTCAGATACGATCTAACGGATGATCCATTCTGATCTTCAACAACTCAAGTAAGGTTTAATGTACGACCAAGTTAGACCTTCATCTCCTCAGATGCTACCTTAGGACAGGTACATTTCTGAATTGTAGTCTAGTATACGACTACTCCCTTTTCAGCAGATTCAGCCTAACGGACGGCTCATTCTGTTACTCAGATGCTACCTTCGGACAGGTACATTTCTGAATGGTAGTCTAGTATACGACTACTCCCTTTTAAGCAGATTCAGCCTAACGGACGGCTCATTCTGCTACTCAGATGCTACCTTCGGACAGGTACATTTCTGAATGGTAGTCTAGCATACGACTACCCCCCCCCTCTCATCATCAGACACAGCCTAACGGATGGCCCATTCTGCAACTCCAATACAGTCTATCATAAGACCCATTTGGATCTTCAACTCAGAGACGATCTAGCGTACGATCCATTCTGATCTTTCATCCCCATCAAAGTCATCCGCCTAACGAACAACTCACTCTGGTACTCAGATATGATCTAGCGTACGGTCCATTCTGATCCCTTATCTCCAGCAGTACATGACACACTCCAACTCCCCAGCGAAGTCAACAGCATGATGGATGATTCACTATACGGTCTAGCGTACGACCCGGTATGACCTCCATGTCTTCAGACATCGTCTGACGTACGACACAATCGGAAACTCGTCATCAAACTACCTGGATGGCATCTTTAAGCCCATCTCCATCGAGACTAATTGACAAGCGCAAATTTTCGGGGCATTCTAGTGTTCAATAATCTTCCACCTCCAGACCGCGAATGGTGCACATACCATTCTACTCTCTCGGTTCAAGAATATTGAACAGGGGCAGCTGTCATACCCCAAAATTTGCCCGTTGATATTACAAGGCATCTTTCAAGGCATTCCGACTTGTTCTGCAAGGCACTGACATCAAATGGATAAAAGCCCAGCTCACAACAGGCCCAATCCAAAAATGGCCCAAAATGGCTTGCTCGCTAGGCGAGCAACTCCTTCGCCTAGCGAACACTTCATCATGACACTCGCCCAGCGAAGCATCAGATCCAGAAAAAAGCCCAGAATGGCTTGCTCGCTAGGCGAGCAATTCCTTCGCCTAGCGAAGCTTGCGAAAATCTGAAGTTTTGGACCTCATTTTAAGCCCATTAGGTCACCACCACTACTACTATAAATACCAGCTCTTCTGCCACGAAAAGGGACACACAGACGAAGACGGACGGAAAAGGACGGAAACCCTAGCACCGAAACCCTGCTGATCCAAAGAGTTCGGAAGACGGAAACCCTGAAGGCCGCTCACCCGCGCCGAAACTCCCGCCGCCCAACTCGATCCGGCCTCCAAGCAGTCAATCCCTCTTAATCTTGCAATTGCACACAGGTTTGCGTATCACCGCTGTTTTACGTTTCCAATTGATATTCTTTACCTACATGATGCATTCCAATTAAAGTTTGATATGTAGTCTAATTTCGTATGTGAATCTAAGTATGAACATCCTGTATATTTGTATATGCTATGCCTGTGATCGAATGCCATAATAGTGCAGGTTGTCGGAAGTCATGCTGCTGCCAAGCTCCAAACCCGTGGCCGCTCGCTAGCTCATCGCTAAGCGAGCCTGCAGCGAGCCTTCGCTGAGCCTTCGCTAGGCGAAGCAGAGGCGAACGGGACAGTGACTGCTTTGTCCCTTTGCTGTTCTATTTTATGTGTATTTAATTATGATTTTGCATCGTTTGGCTTGAACTCACAAACCGTTATGTGCATTTTATGGTAATAGTCAAATCATATTTTATCCTAATGCTCTAACCCGTGCGTTGAATGGTGTAAAAGCTTCCATATCCCCAATGAAGTGGCCGACTAGGTACTCCACTTTACGTGTGGGAGACCTTCGTGGAGACGGATTCCATATTACATCACTTTTATGTGAAGATTCATATTGATTGCCTAATTAATTTTAATGTATTAATTTTTAATGTATTGATTTTAATGTGTTGACTTTAATGTGGAAACTCATCATAATTACCTAATGAATGTTAAAATATGGACTTTAAATAAATGATATCGGACCTCTCTTCGTTACCCCACGATTACGGTATTATGGTCATGTCCCGCGAATGTGGAGATACCCTTAGCAAAGACCCTTCGGTTAAATCATCATGGTCCCTCGGATGTTGCCTTCGAAAATACGATTTTGTCCCTCGATGACCCTTCGGTGTAGCCTACGGTTAAATGATGATAGTCCCTTCGAATGCTAAGGTATCCTCACAACTGTTGCCTTCAATGACCAATCGATGACCCTACGATGACCCTTTAACATCCCAAGGGTAAAACTACTTACTTCTCAATAGTAAGGACAGTTTTACCCTCACAAGGATAGGAAATGACGAGAAAGACCTCGGACAGGTATAACCCTTAATTGCTCATTCATAACCTAAAAAAATATACTATTCACGCCTCACACATTTCAAACATCCTTTTGGAAAATCACCACTTAGCATACATCCGTACTAGGATCATTGCCGAGTTATATTTTTCTAAACCATTTTCAAAATTAAACGAGATAACCACTTTGTATACATTCATGCAAGAATCATTACAAAGTTAAATTCTCCTTTTCAAAACATTTTTCACACATTTCTCAAAACACTTTTTCAAACAAGGAAAACATAAATGATTGAGCAATTAAGAGCCCATGGATAACCATGGATACAAAGGGTGCTAACACCTTCCCTTTGTATAACGTACCTCCCGAACCTAAGAATCTAAATTAAGGTCTTTCCTGTTCTTTTCCACCTTTCTTTATCGGATAAAAGAAAAGTCGGTGGCGACTCTTGCTAACCGCGACATTACGATTAAAAAACAAAAAGTCCAGTTCACCGTATGACACATCCAATACAGAAATTACATGGTTCAACATTCAAGATATTCAGGCACACTTAAATTCACATGCAAAACCTCAAATATGTTTATGAATTCAATTATAATATCACATGCAAATTAAGAACATAAAGCGGTAATAGTAATGCAAACCTGTTTGCAATTGAATTGCAACCTTGAATTGGCGAGTCGGATTGAGTTGGGCGGAGGTAACCTTGATGCAGATGAGTTTCCTTCAGGGTTTCCTTTAGGGTTGCTCTGAATTCTCTGGGTTAGCCTTCAGGGTTTGCTGTGCCTTCTCTCTATCTCCCTCTTCGTCCCCGTTTTCCTTTTTCTGACTGAAGTTGTGGTATTTATAATGCTCTTTTTATGACCTAATGGGCTCAGAATGAAGCCCAGAATTTTCTGGTATTCGCAAGCTTCGCTAGGCGAGTGGCATAGCGAAGGGTTCGCTAGGCGAAGGGTTTGCTCGCCTAGCGAGCATGCCAGTTTGAGCCATTTTCTGAATTTGGCCACCTGTGAGCTGGGTCTTTGTTCCAATGCTTTGAACAATGAGTTGGAGTGTCTTGAAAGTGTCTTGAAAGATTAACGGGCAAATTTTGGGGTATGACAGCTGCCCCTGTTCAATATTCTTGAACCGAGAGAGTTGGAATGGTATGTATGCCATTCGTGGTCTGGAGGTGGAAGATTATTGAACACTAGAATGCCCCAAAAATTTGCACTTGTTAATCAAGAGTTGATCTAGATGGAGATGGGCTTAAAGATGCCATCCAGGAAGTTTGATGATGAAAGACCAGAACGGGTCATACACTGCTGGGGATAAAGGATCATAATGGACCATATGCTAGATCGTATCTGAGTAGCAGAATGAGTTATCCATTAGGCGAGTGACTTCGCTGGGGATGAAAGATCAGAATGGATCGTACGCTAGATCGTCTCTGAGTTGCAGAATGAGCTGTACGTTAGGCTGTATCTGACGAAGGTAGAATCAGAATGGATCGTACGCTAGATCGTATCTGAGTTGAAGATCCAAATGGGTCGTACGTTAGACCGTATTGGAGTTGTAGAATGAACCATACGTTAGGCTGTATCTGAAGAAGAAAGTAGTCGTACGCTAGACTACACCTCGGAATGTACCGTATGCTAGGCAGTATCTGAGGGTTTGAAGATCCAAATGGGTCGTACGTTAGACCGTATCGGAGTTGCAGAACGAGCCGTCTGTTAGGCTGAATCTGATGATGAAAGGGGTAGTCGTACGCCAGACTACACTTCAGAATGTACCGTACGCTAGGTAGCATCTGAGCAGCAGAATGAGCCGTCCGTTAGGCTGCATCTGATGATGAAAGGGGTAGTCATACGCCAGACTACACTTCAGAATGTACCGTACGCTAGGTAGCATCTGAGCAGCAGAATGAGCCGTCCGTTAGGCTGCATCTGATGATGAAAGGGGTAGTCATACGCTAGACTACACTTCAGAATGTACCGTACGCTAGGTAGCATCTGAGCAGCAGAATGAGCCGTCCGTTAGGCTGCATCTGATGATGAAAGGGGTAGTCATACGCCAGACTACACTTCAGAATGTACCGTACGCTAGGTAGCATCTGAGCAGTAGAATGAGCCGTCCGTTAGGCTGCATCTGATGATGAAAGGGGTAGTCATACGCTAGACTACACTTCAGAATGTACCGTACGCTAGGTAGCATCTGAGCAGCAGAATGAGCCGTCCGCTAGACTAAACTTAATACCTTGATTATAACAATAAATACCTTATAACCATGTTTCTAAGTTGTTTCCTTGTAAATGTGCTCAACAAAAAAACCGTTTTTGTTTTCTTTTTCCATACACACTCAAGTATCTAAAATCAAAGCCTATGTTTCCATTGACTCTATGTAACTCCGAAGATATTAACAATGCAATAACCTTGCTTAACTAAATAAGTTTATGAATCCAATCATTGCTTGTATCCACTAACCTTTGTTTCTTCATCATGCACCGATCATTCCTATAGAATCCCATCAAACATGACAAAATCCTTGGACACACATCCCTTGACATCTAATTTTAATCCATTTTAAAGGTGTACTCAATTCATATTTTTTAAAATTTTATTAATTTTAAATTCTAGAATTATATAAATTTAATTGTTTTAGAAATGGATGATTTTTTTAATACTGTTTATTAATTGGAATATTTTTTGAATAATGATTATTAAGATAATAATAATTTTTTCTTTTGAGAGATTTCAAACAAAAAATTAATTAGGAGAATTTCGTGAAGATGACACATTAGTATGAAGCTAGGATTTTGTTTAGGGTTACCATCATGACAACCTTAAATTTATATTAAGTAGATAATATTTAATATATGTATTTACCTTTGACTTAAAAGTTATAACAATAAACTATATACGAGATAAATCAAAAACTACAATTCCTTAAATTTTTCAATTAACACAAAAAAGTCTTCCTTGAATGTTTCAAAATACCCTACAAATATTCCTTAAATATTTCACAACATATAACAAACTTTATTTTCTTATATAAATATAGTTGTTGTGCTTACACCCAACACATTCTTTTTCTAAGTTATCATATTTTATAAATCCAAAACCTTTTGCAATCCATATATAAAAATAAATAAATGTAGTGAGATTTCAAAAGGTTTGGATTTATAAAGTATTTGACCTAGATGATTATAAATGTATTGTTGAGGATACAAATGAGTCACGGTTTGTAAGTTATTTTTTGCAAAATTTGTACTTTTTTATTGTTTATTTATGCCCCATTTTTGCTCTATTTTTTCGAAAGTGTATGTTCAGAAACTAAATCTACATTAATTATGGTTTTTACCATAAGTTAAAATAGAAAAGATAATTATAATTGCACAGTTATTAATTAAAATGGCTTAACTAGAAGAAATCGATATATAAATATTAATATCTAAATTAATATGTACCATGTATTCATTTCTACATTAAAAATATAAAAATTTACAAAATGTATATGCATGATGCATTGATGGTTATTTTTAAGTTCTTACTTCTTAAAGTTATGTGTTAAATTTTCTTTTTGATTCAACCGCAGTCCTATGTTAAACTTAATACCTTGATTATAACAATAAATTCCTACAGTGCAATAACATACCTTATAATTGCACAGTTATTAATTATAATGGCTTAACTAGAAGAAATCGATATATAAATATTAATATCTAAATTAATATGTACCATGTATTCATTTCTACATTAAAAATATAAAAATTTACAAAATGTATATGCATGATGCATTGATGGTTATTTTTAAGTTCTTACTTCTTAAAGTTATGTGTTAAATTTTCTTTTTGATTCAACCGCAGTCCTATGTTAAACTTAATACCTTGATTATAACAATAAATAGCTTATAACCATGTTTCTAAGTTGTTTCCTTGTAAATGTGCTCAACAAAAAAATTGCTTTTGTTTTCTTTTTCCATACACACTCAAGTATCTAAAATCAAAGCCTATGTTTCCATTGACTCTATGTAACTCCGAAGATATTAACAGTGCAATAACCTTGCTTAACTAAATAAGTTTATGAATCCAATCATTGCTTGTATCCACTAACCTTTGTTTCTTCATAATGCACCGATAATTCCTATAGAATCCCATCAAACATCACAAAATCCTTGGACACACATCCCTTGACATCTAATTCTAATCCATTTTAAAGGTGTACTCAATTCATATTTTTTAAAATTTTATTAATTTTAAATTCTAGAATTATATAAATTAAATTGTTTTAAAATTGTTTTAGAAATGGATGATTTTTTAATACTGTTTATTAATTGCAATATTTTTGAATAATGATTATTAAGATAATAATAATTTTTTCTTTTGAGAGATTTCAAACAAAAAAATTAATTAGGAGAATTTCGTGAAGATGACACATTAGTATGAAGCTAGGATTTTGTTTAGGGTTACCATCATGACAACCTTAAATTTATATTAAGTAGATAATATTTAATATATGTATTTACCTTTGACTTAAAAGTTATAACAATAAACTATATACGAGATAAATCAAAAACTACAATTCCTTAAATTTTTCAATTAACACAAAAAAGTCTTCCTTGAATGTTTCAAAATACCCTACAAGTATTCCTTAAATATTTCACAACATATAACAAACTTTATTTTCTTATATAAATATAGTTGCTGTGCTTACACCCAACACATTCTTTTTCTAAGTTATCATATTTTATAAATCCAAAACCTTTTGCAATCCATATATAAAATAAATAAATGTAGTGAGATTTCAAAAGGTTTGGATTTATAAAGTATTTGACCTAGATGATTATAAATGTATTGTTGAGGATACAAATGAGTCACGGTTTGTAAGTTATTTTTTGCAAAATTTGTACTTTTTTATTGTTTATTTATGCACCATTTTTGCTCTATTTTTTCGAAAGTGTATGTTCAGAAACTAAATCTACATTAATTATGGTTTTTACCATAAGTTAAAATAGAAAAGATAATTATAATTGCACAGTTATTAATTATAATGGCTTAACTAGAAGAAATCGATATATAAATATTAATATCTAAATTAATATGTACCATGTATTCATTTCTACACTAAAAATATAAAAATTTACAAAATGTATATGCATGATGCATTGATGGTTATTTTTAAGTTCTTAATTCTTAAAGTTATGTGTTAAATTTTCTTTTTGATTCAACCGCAGTCCTATGTTAAACTTAATACCTTGATTATAACAATAAATACCTTATAACCATGTTTCTAAGTTGTTTCCTTGTAAATGTGCTCAACAAAAAACCGTTTTTGTTTTCTTTTTCCATACACACTCAAGTATCTAAAATCAAAGCCTATGTTTCCATTGACTCTATGTAACTCCGAAGATATTAACAGTGCAATAACCTTGCTTAACTAAATAAGTTTATGAATCCAATCATTGCTTGTATCCACTAACCTTTGTTTCTTCATCATGCACCGATCATTCCTATAGAATCCCATCAAACATCACAAAATCCTTGGACACACATCCCTTGACATCTAATTCTAATCCATTTTAAAGGTGTACTCAATTCATATTTTTTAAAATTTTATTAATTTTAAATTCTAGAATTATATAAATTTAATTGTTTTTAAAATTGTTTTAGAAATGGATGATTTTTTTAATACTGTTTATTAATTGGAATATTTTTTGAATAATGATTATTAAGATAATAATAATTTTTTCTTTTGAGAGATTTAAAACAAAAAAATTAATTAGGAGAATTTCGTGAAGATGACACATTAGTATGAAGCTAGGATTTTGTTTAGGGTTACCATCATGACAACCTTAAATTTATATTAAGTAGATAATATTTAATATATGTATTTACCTTTGACTTAAAAGTTATAACAATAAACTATATACGAGATAAATCAAAAACTACAATTCCTTAAATTTTTCAATTAACACAAAAAAGTCTTCCTTGAATGTTTCAAAATACCCTACAAATATTCCTTAAATATTTCACAACATATAACAAACTTTATTTTCTTATATAAATATAGTTGTTGTGCTTACACCCAACACATTCTTTTTCTAAGTTATCATATTTAATAAATCCAAAACCTTTTGCAATCCATATATAAAAATAAATAAATGTAGTGAGATTTCAAAAGGTTTGGATTTATAAAGTATTTGACCTAGATGATTATAAATGTATTGTTGAGGATACAAATGAGTCACGGTTTGTAAGTTATTTTTTGCAAAATTTGTACTTTTTTATTGTTTATTTATGCACCATTTTTGCTCTATTTTTTCGAAAGTGTATGTTCAGAAACTAAATCTACATTAATTATGGTTTTTACCATAATTTAAAATAGAAAAGATAATTATAATTGCACAGTTATTAATTATAATGGCTTAACTAGAAGAAATCGATATATAAATATTAATATCTAAATTAATATGTACCATGTATTCATTTCTACATTAAAAATATAAAAATTTACAAAATGTATATGCATGATGCATTGATGGTGATTTTTAAGTTCTTAATTCTTAAAGTTATGTGTTAAATTTTCTTTTTGATTCAACCGCAGTCCTATGTTAAACTTAATACCTTGATTATAACAATAAATACCTTATAACCATGTTTCTAAGTTGTTTCCTTGTAAATGTGCTCAACAAAAAAACCGTTTTTGTTTTCTTTTTCCATACACACTCAAGTATCTAAAATCAAAGCCCATGTTTCCATTGACTCTATGTAACTCCGAAGATATTAACAGTGCAATAACCTTGCTTAACTAAATAAGTTTATGAATCCAATCATTGCTTGTATCCACTAACCTTTGTTTCTTCATCATGCACCGATCATTCCTATAGAATCCCATCAAACATCACAAAATCCTTGGACACACATCCCTTGACATCTAATTCTAATCCATTTTAAAGGTGTACTCAATTCATATTTTTTAAAATTTTATTAATTTTAAATTCTAGAATTATATAAATTAATTGTTTTTAAAATTGTTTTAGAAATGGATGATTTTTTTAATACTGTTTATTAATTGGAATATTTTTGAATAATGATTATTAAGATAATAATAATTTTTTCTTTTGAGAGATTTAAAACAAAAAATTAATTAGGAGAATTTCGTGAAGATGACACATTAGTATGAAGCTAGGATTTTGTTTAGGGTTACCATCATGACAACCTTAAATTTATATTAAGTAGATAATATTTAATATATGTATTTACCTTTGACTTAAAAGTTATAACAATAAACTATATACGAGATAAATCAAAAACTACAATTCCTTAAATTTTTCAATTAACACAAAAAAGTCTTCCTTGAATGTTTCAAAATACCCTACAAATATTCCTTAAATATTTCACAACATATAACAAACTTTATTTTCTTATATAAATATAGTTGTTGTGCTTACACCCAACACATTCTTTTTCTAAGTATCATATTTAATAAATCCAAAACCTTTTGCAATCCATATATAAAAATAAATAAATGTAGTGAGATTTCAAAAGGTTTGGATTTATAAAGTATTTGACCTAGATGATTATAAATGTATTGTTGAGGATACAAATGAGTCACGGTTTGTAAGTTATTTTTTGCAAAATTTGTACTTTTTTATTGTTTATTTATGCACCATTTTTGCTCTATTTTTTCGAAAGTGTATGTTCAGAAACTAAATCTACATTAATTATGGTTTTTACCATAATTTAAAATAGAAAAGATAATTATAATTGCACAGTTATTAATTATAATGGCTTAACTAGAAGAAATCGATATATAAATATTAATATCTAAATTAATATGTACCATGTATTCATTTCTACATTAAAAATATAAAAATTTACAAAATGTATATGCATGATGCATTGATGGTGATTTTTAAGTTCTTAATTCTTAAAGTTATGTGTTAAATTTTCTTTTTGATTCAACCGCAGTCCTATGTTAAACTTAATACCTTGATTATAACAATAAATACCTTATAACCATGTTTCTAAGTTGTTTCCTTGTAAATGTGCTCAACAAAAAAACCGTTTTGTTTTCTTTTTCCATACACACTCAAGTATCTAAAATCAAAGCCTATGTTT
The DNA here is from genome assembly GCF_024323335.1 of Lathyrus oleraceus. Lineage (NCBI taxonomy): Eukaryota > Viridiplantae > Streptophyta > Magnoliopsida > Fabales > Fabaceae > Lathyrus > Lathyrus oleraceus. The sequence goes on along the minus strand of NW_026112867.1, from coordinate 6,755 downwards.
CCATTGACTCTATGTAACTCCGAAGATATTAACAGTGCAATAACCTTGCTTAACTAAATAAGTTTATGAATCCAATCATTGCTTGTATCCACTAACCTTTGTTTCTTCATCATGCACCGATCATTCCTATAGAATCCATCAAACATCACAAAATCCTTGGACACACATCCCTTGACATCTAATTCTAATCCATTTTAAAGGTGTACTCAATTCATATTTTTAAAATTTTATTAATTTTAAATTCTAGAATTATATAAATTTAATTGTTTTTAAATTGTTTTAGAAATGGATGATTTTTTTAATACTGTTTATTAATTGGAATATTTTTTGAATAATGATTATTAAGATAATAATAATTTTTCTTTTGAGAATTTCAAACAAAAAAATTAATTAGGAGAATTTCGTGAAGATGACACATTAGTATGAAGCTAGGATTTTGTTTAGGGTTACCATCATGACAACCTTAAATTTATATTAAGTTGATAATATTTAATATATGTATTTACCTTTGACTTAAAAGTTATAAGAATAAACTATATACGAGATAAATCAAAAAATACAATTCCTTAAATTTTTCAATTAACACAAAAAAGTCTTCCTTGAATGTTTCAAAATACCCTACAAATATTCCTTAAATATTTCACAACATATAACAAACTTTATTTTCTTATATAAATATAGTTGTTGTGCTTACACCCAACACATTCTTTTTCTAAGTTATCATATTTTATAAATCCAAAACCTTTGCAATCCATATATAAAAATAATAAATGTAGTGAGATTTCAAAAGGTTTGGATTATAAAGTATTTGACCTAGATGATTATAAATGTATTGTTGAGGATACAAATGAGTCACGGTTTGTAAGTTATTTTTTGCAAAATTTGTACTTTTTTATTGTTTATTATGCACCATTTTTGCTCTATTTTTTCGAAAGTGTATGTTCAGAAACTAAATCTACATTAATTATGGTTTTTACCATAATTTAAAATAGAAAAGATAATTATAATTGCACAGTTATTAATTATAATGGCTTAACTAGAAGAAATCGATATATAAATATTAATATCTAAATTATATGTACCATGTATTCATTTCTACATTAAAAATATAAAAATTTACAAAATGTATATGCATGATGCATGGATGGTGATTTTTAAGTTCTTAATTCTTAAAGTTATGTGTTAAATTTTCTTTTTGATTCAACCGCAGTCCTATGTTAAACTTAATACCTTGATTATAACAATAAATACCTTATAACCATGTTTCTAAGTTGTTTCCTTGTAAATGTGCTCAACAAAAAAACCGTTTTGTTTTCTTTTTCCATACACACTAAAGTATCTAAAATCAAAGCCTATGTTTCCATTGACTCTATGTAATCCGAAGATAGTAACAGTGCAATAACCTTGCTTAACTAAATAAGTTTATGAATCCAATCATTGCTTGTATCCACTAACCTTTGTTTCTTCATCATGCACCGATCATTCCTATAGAATCCCATCAAACATCACAAAATCCTTGGACACACATCCCTTGACATCTAATTCTAATCCATTTAAAGGTGTACTCAATTCATATTTTTTAAAATTTTATTAATTTTAAATTCTAGAATATAAATTTAATTGTTTTTAAAATTGTTTTAGAAATGGATGATTTTTTTAATATGTTTATTAATTGGAATATTTTTTGAATAATGATTATTAAGATAATAATAATTTTTTCTTTTGAGAGATTTCAAACAAAAAAATTAATTAGGAGAATTTCGTGAAGATGACACATTAGTATGAAGCTAGGATTTTGTTTAGGGTTACCATCATGACAACCTTAAATTTATATTAAGTAGATAATTTAATATATGTATTTACCTTAACTTAAAAGTTATAACAATAAACTATATACGAGATAAATCAAAAACTACAATTCCTTAAATTTTCAATTAACACAAAAAAGTCTTCCTTGAATGTTTCAAAATACCCTACAAATATTCCTTAAATATTTCACAACATATAACAAACTTTATTTTCTTATATAAATATAGTTGTTGTGCTTACACCCAACACATTCTTTTTCTAAGTTATCATATTTATAAATCCAAACCTTTTGCAATCCATATATAAAAATAAATAAATGTAGTGAGATTTCAAAAGGTTTGGATTTATAAAGTATTTGACCTAGATGATTATAAATGTATTGTTGAGGATACAAATGAGTCACGGTTTGTAAGTTATTTTTTGCAAAATTTGTACTTTTTTATTGTTTATTTATGCACCATTTTTGCTCTTTTTTCGAAAGTGTATGTTCAGAAACTAAATCTACATTAATTATGGTTTTACCATAATTTAAATAGAAAAGATAATATATAATTGCACAGTTATTAATTATAATGGCTTAACTAGAAGAAATCGATATATAATATTAATATCTAAATTAATATGTACCATGTATTCATTCTACATTAAAATATAAAAATTTACAAAATGTATATGCATGATGCATTGATGGTTATTTTTAAGTTCTTAATTCTTAAAGTTATGTGTTAAATTTTCTTTTTGATTCAACCGCAGTCCTATGTTAAACTTAATACCTTGATTATAACAATAAATACCTTATAACCATGTTTCTAAGTTGTTTCCTTGTAAATGTGCTCAACAAAAAAACCGTTTTGTTTTCTTTTTCCATACACACTCAAGTATCTAAAATCAAAGCCTATGTTTCCATTGACTCTATGTAACTCCGAAGATATTAACAGTGCAATAACCTTGCTTAACTAAATAAGTTTATGAATCCAATCATTGCTTGTATCCACTAACCTTTGTTTCTTCATCATGCACCGATCATTCCTATAGAATCCCATCAAACATCACAAAATCCTTGGACACACATCCCTTGACATCTAATTCTAATCCATTTTAAAGGTGTACTCAATCATATATTTTTAAAATTTTATTAATTTTAAATTCTAGAATTATATAAATTTAATTGTTTTTAAAATTGTTTTAGAATGGATGATTTTTTTAATACTGTTTATTAATTGAATATTTTTGAATAATGATTATTAAGATAATAATATTTTTTCTTTTGAGAGATTTCAAACAAAAAAATTAATTAGGAGAATTTCGTGAAGATGACACATTAGTATGAAGCTAGGATTTTGTTTAGGGTTACCATCATGACAACCTTAAATTTATATTAAGTAGATAATATTTATATATGTATTTACCTTAACTTAAAAGTTATAACAATAAACTATATACGAGATAAATCAAAAACTACAATTCCTTAAATTTTTCAATAACACAAAAAAGTCTTCCTTGAATGTTCAAAATACCCTACAATATTCCTTAAATATTTCACAACATATAACAAACTTTATTTTCTTATATAAATATAGTTGTTGTGCTTACACCCAACACATTCTTTTTCTAAGTTATCATATTTTATAAATCCAAAACCTTTTGCAATCCATATATAAAAATAAATAAATGTAGTGAGATTTCAAAAGGTTTGGATTTATAAAGTATTTGACCTAGATGATTATAAATGTATTGTTGAGGATACAAATGAGTCACGGTTTGTAAGTTATTTTTGCAAAATTTGTACTTTTTTATTGTTTATTTATGCACCATTTTTGCTCTATTTTTTCGAAAGTGTATGTTCAGAAACTAAATCTACATTAATTATGGTTTTTACCATAAGTTAAAATAGAAAAGATAATTATAATTGCACAGTTATTAATTATAATGGCTTAACTAGAAGAAATCGATATATAAATATTAATATCTAAATTAATATGTACCATGTATTCATTTCTACATTAAAAATAAAAATTTACAAAATGTATATGCATGATGCATTGATGGTTATTTTTAAGTTCTTAATTCTTAAAGTTATGTGTTAAATTTTCTTTTTGATTCAACCGCAGTCCTATGTTAAACTTAATACCTTGATTATAACAATAAATACCTTATAACCATGTTTCTAAGTTGTTTCCTTGTAAATGTGCTCAACAAAAAACCGTTTTTTTTTTTTTTTTCCATACACACTCAAGTATCTAAAATCAAAGCCTATGTTTCCATTGACTCTATGTAACTCCGAAGATATTAACAGTGCAATAACCTTGCTTAACTAAATAAGTTTATGAATCCAATCATTGCTTGTATCCACTAACCTTTGTTTTCTTCATCATGCACCGATCATTCCTATAGAATCCCATCAAACATCACAAAATCCTTGGACACACATCCCTTGACATCTAATTCTAATCCATTTTAAAGGTGTACTCAATTCATTTTTTAAAATTTTATTAATTTTAAATTCTAGAATTATATAAATTTAATTGTTTTTAAAATGTTTTAGAAATGGATGATTTTTTAATAGTTTATTAATTGGAATATTTTTTGAATAATGATTATTAAGATAATAATAATTTTTTTTTTGAGAGATTTCAAACAAAAAAATTAATTAGGAGATTTCTTCGTGAAGATGACACATTAGTATGAAGCTAGGATTTTGTTTAGGGTTACCATCATGACAACCTTAAATTTATATTAAGTAGATAATATTTAATATATGTATTTACCTTTAACTTAAAAGTTATAACAATAAAACTATATACGAGATAAATCAAAACTACAATTCCTTAAATTTTTCAATTAACACAAAAAGTCTTCCTTGAATGTTTCAAAATACCCTACAAATATTCCTTAAATATTTCACAACATATAACAAACTTTATTTTCTTATATAAATATAGTTGTTGTGCTTACACCCACATTCTTTTTCTAAGTTATCATATTTTATAAATCCAAAACCTTTTGCAATCCATATATAAAATAAATAAATGTAGTGAGATTTCAAAAGGTTTGGATTTATAAGTATTTGACCTAGATGATTATAAATGTATTGTTGAGGATACAAATGAGTCACGGTTTGTAAGTTATTTTTGCAAAATTGTACTTTTTTATTGTTTATTTATGCACCATTTTTGCTCTATTTTTTCGAAAGTGTATGTTCAGAAACTAAATCTACATTAATTATGGTTTTTACCATAAGTTAAAATAGAAAAGATAATTATAATTGCACAGTTATTAATTATAATGGCTTAACTAGAAGAAATCGATATATAAATATTAATATCTAAATTAATATGTACCATGTATTCATTTCTACATTAAAAATATAAAAATTTACAAAATGTATATGCATGATGCATTGATGGTTATTTTTAAGTTCTTAATTCTTAAAGTTATGTGTTAAATTTTCTTTTTGATTCAACCGCAGTCCTATGTTAAACTTAATACCTTGATTATAACAATAAATACCTTATAACCATGTTTCTAAGTTGTTTCCTTGTAAATGTGCTCAACAAAAAAACCGTTTTTGTTTTCTTTTTCCATACACACTCAAGTATCTAAAATCAAAGCCCATGTTTCCATTGACTCTATGTAAGCGAAGATATTAACAGTGCAATAACCTTGCTTAACTAAATAAGTTTATGAATCCAATCATTCTTGTATCCACTAACCTTTGTTTCTTCATCATGCACCGATCATTCCTATAGAATCCCATCAAACATCACAAAATCCTTGGACACACATCCCTTGACATCTAATTCTAATCCATTTTAAAGGTTGTACTCAATTCATATTTTTTAAAATTTATTAATTTAAATTCTAGAATTATATAAATTTAATTGTTTTAAAATGTTTTAGAAATGGATGATTTTTTTAATACTGTTTATTAATGGAATATTTTTTGAATAATGATTATTAAGATAAATAATTTTTTCTTTTGAGAGATTTAAAACAAAAAAATTAATTAGGGAGAATTTCGTGAAGATGACACATTAGTATGAAGCTAGGATTTTGTTTAGGGTTACCATCATGACAACCTTAAATTTATATTAAGTAGATAATATTTAATATATGTATTTACTTTAACTTAAAAGTTATAACAATAAACTATATACGAGATAAATCAAAAACTACAATTCCTTAAATTTTTCAATTAACACAAAAAAGTCTTCCTTGAATGTTTCAAAATACCTTACAAATATCCTTAATATTTCAAAACATATAACAAACTTTATTTCTTATATAAATATAGTTGTTGTGCTTACACCCAACATTCTTTTTCTAAGTTATCATTATTTAATAAATCCAAAACCTTTTGCAATCCATATATAAAAATAAATAATGTAGTGAGATTTAAAAGGTTTGGATTTATAAAGTATTTGACCTAGATGATTATAAATGTATTGTTGAGGATACAAATGAGTCACGGTTTGTAAGTTATTTTTTGCAAAAATTTGTACTTTTTTATTGTTTATTTATGCAACATTTTTGCTCTATTTTTTCGAAAGTGTATGTTCAGAAACTAAATCTACATTAATTATGGTTTTTACCATAAGTTAAAATAGAAAAGATAATTAGATTGCACAGTTATTAATTATAATGGCGTAACTAGAAGAAATCGATATATAAATATTAATATCTAAATTAATATGTACCATGTATTCATTTGACTTTAACATATAAAATTTACAAAATGTATATGCATGATGATTGATGGTTATTTTTAAGTTCTTAATTCTTAAAGTTATGGGTTTAAATTTTTTTTTTGACAACGCAGTTCCTATGTTAAACTTAATACCGTGAATTATAACAATCATAAATACCTTATAACCATGTTTTCCTAAGTTGTCTTCCTTGTAAATGTGTACAACAAAAAAACCGTTTTTGTTTTTTTTTCCATACAC